>NC_088253.1:14275000-14300000 GCF_036013445.1 Caloenas nicobarica
TTTGGTATGTACTGAAACAATTTGAAGTGACTTTATGAGGGGCAAGAAGACAAGGTTGATATGCAGCTGAAATAGTTAAAACAAAAAAATGGGATTAGGATGAATCAAACTGGGGAATACGCACTAAGAGCAACTCCCTGTTTTATTAGGTTGTTGTTGATAATGCATTGGTTTTGCCTACCTTGTACTATGCTGTGAGGTTTAGGTTATGTGGCTTTTTAAATATTTATTTGCTCTTAAAAGTACTTAGTGATGTGAAATATGACTGTACTGAAATGAGGTAAAAATAATTCCAAATGATTACACTTTTCTGTTTTCTTGCACAAAAGTGTTTTAGTTTGCCTAGTGCAGAAATGGCCAAAAAGACATCCAAGTCTTTTGAAGCTATTTTATTGTGAATGTCATTTTTTGAGCTCGGCAGGTTCCATCCTCAAGCCTTTTATTCACCCAGTGCATCTTATTAAGTTCTTGAAAAACAGAGTTGGTGAGATAGTGATGAAATTTGCAATGAAACAGTCTGTCTATTGTCTGTTCCCTGTCTCCAATATATATGTACGTGTATATATCTACTGAGAAATTGGGCAGAGGCTACGTAGGACCTACATGAGACCTGTTTTCATTTAGAACAACAGCAAGAGCTGGTGTGGGATGCCAGGGGGTTTCAAATGACAGCATACCCTTAATTTAAGGCAGCTATTTTGAGCACCTATTTTTAATTAGAATTGAAACTTTTCAAAATAAATTGCTTTGGAACTATGGCAGGCCTCTGGCGTGAGGGTAAATTTTCAGTATTAATCTTATACACTATGCATCTATACAGTATACCCCAGAGACCTAAAGTATTACCAGGTCTGTTCAGAAACGCGTTAACTCTTTACTGGGGTACCGTTGAGGTTGAGGTCTCAATCCTACCAGATCCCTTGTGAGACAATACTCTTACATTTGTACATTGAAGCAACTGAACTTGTCCATAGCCACGGATATTCGTTCTTAAGAGATGATATTTTTAATGCATCGTTTTCCACGTGATAACTAAGGGAGGGTACTAAAACATTTCAGTGACTGTAAGATGGATTTTTGGCAGGGCAAAGGTTAAATTTCATGGTTTCCTGTCTTCCAGTGTCTGTTCCTCTAATGGAGGAAAAATTATGATTTATTTGTAAAGACATTTTCTGTCTTTCTAGCAATATACCAACTGAAGTATGCGTGCATGCTATTAACTTATTTTCGGGCACATGTAAAATTTCAGGTAAGTGGGAATCATGTGACTGGCAAGAGGATAAAAGTTCTCTACAGCCTTCTGCTTTAAAATAGAATTATTGTGCCACCTAATTTGTTGTTTTTCCTATTTCTTACAGAGAAAAAGAAAATTGCATGACAAAGGTTAATATAACAATCTTCTCTTATTACAATGATTTATGTATGCTGAGCATTAACAGCAGAATGTCATCCAGCTCTCCTTTAATTTGCAGACATCTGGATTTTTCTTTGTTGGGATCACAGTGGTAGATGACAAAGCTGTACTCTTGAGAAATAGGAGAGAACACTATCATTCATAGCTTGTTATACCACAAACACTGAACTCCTAACAGTTATCTCTGGCAAGTCAGTGGACTTCAAAAATAGAGCTCTGTTTTTACCCAAATGATCCTCACTAATGAAATACATGAGGAAGAATATTATATTCATCTTAAAATTATCCTCATCCTATAATATGTCAAATGACTGTGGATAGTGGTTAAAACAACCTAAATGTGAATTCTCCTGCAATTTTTATTCAGAGATGTCAATGCTGCAATTTGCAATGATTATGGTTTAAAGCAGCCAGTTTTGTTTCTTTCTGTAATGTAAGATATAATTTACGTTTTAGAAATGTTTGAAAAGTGGAGGGCAGGGTAGTTTGATTAAAGCAAAATGCATTTTGACATGTTCGAATCATTCGTAATGAGAATTTTTCATTTTATTGGTGTTTTAACCCAGAATGATCTTGGTGATGTGCAAAGGTATGGCTTGTAAAAACAATATTTCATTATACTGGGTATCACTGCTCCCTGTGTAGATCAGCCACCTCTGACATGAAATGCAGATTTCAAACATTACACTTCAATGGAAAATGATAATTTAGCAAAAGGAATATTCTTATCTGAGAAGTAAATCGAGAATTTCTGCTTGCATTAAATAAATATGTGAGCTGGAAGTTAACTACAATATGAATGCCTACAGTAGCCACATAATGTATCTTTGCATTTTTAGCACCTCCAATCATCAGTTATAATTCCTGTAGCACGCACACAGTTTGCTTGCTTCTCCTCTGCCTCATTTATGACACTTGATAAGATAATAGTTTGTAAGTTGCAAAGCATCCTGTTGTTGAAGGACCATCTTGCTGTCCATATCAGTAATCCTAGCAACAGGCAAAGTATGGAGGGAAGAAATAATGTTTTGTATATACACTAGAATTTTCTACAAGATGGAAGAGATACTTTCAGAAAATTAATTCTCCTAGTTGTTCTTGCATGGTACAGTCTTATTTTTCAGGTTGTTTTTATTTTTTATTAAATAGTCTGTGGCTATGTGTTAAATTTTTCTGCTTCACATACTATGCTAAATATTTGATGCAGAAGAATGTTCAACAGCTCCAAAAGCATCCTTTAAAAGTGTGATTTAAGTTGAATCCCTTTATATTTTGTTTATGTGTGAATGTAGTTAGCTCTTAGAGTGTTTTACCCAGCATTTAGCATCCATGTAGTTTTGTATTCATGGTTCAATTCCTGTAAAATACAGAGGTAATAACTATACCAAAATCTTTTCAGCAAAACTGTTTCCAGTGTCATCACAAAGACTTCTAACAGAAGGGGAAAAAACTCATTTCTAAATGCACTGGTGTAGTTTATGACCCTTCTTGGCTTGGAAAATGGATGTTGAGTGCCAGGGTCTGCAGAACTTTTGTGCCTGTTGTCTCTTTCCCTCCTGATTAGTCACAGAAAGCTGCTGCCTTTCCGGGATCTGCTGTCACTTCTTATCTGGAATGTTTCCTTTGGATAAATGCAGTTGTAGTGGTACAGCTAGTGGGGTCTTTTGACCCCTTCCACTCAAGATCATTGCTACAAGGTAACAGATGTAGATCTAATGTATAGAATTTGTGTTGTGGGTGTTTGCTTGTTTAATTCCTCCACTCCACCTCCAAACTGTTGCGGTGGCTCAAATATATACATTGGTTAATTCTCATAATACCATTTTTTTCTTGCACCTGAAGAGTCGCATAGGCTACTGATATGTAACAAAGAGAGTCTGGCTCAGTCTTCTTCCTGAATAATGTTTCTTAGAGTAGTACTTCTAGTTTTTGATGGAATCAGTTAATTGGATTAATATGATTCCAGGAAGCTTCTCTGCTCAGATTAAAATGTAGCTTGGAAACTCTCAAAGCGAAGGCTAACATTCACTTTAATAATAATAATGAAGACCATGGGAGGCAGACAGCAGAGGTTTTTCTTATAATTGTTTTGCTGTGATCCGTATGCCTGTGAGAGAGAAATCTAAACTATTCCCTCAATAAAGGTAGTTATCAGAAATGTGTTTTATAGTGTAACTGAAATGGTAAATTGGGGAGTAAGCAAAAAAGAACATGGACTGTTCTTCTGTTTGAAATAAAATCATTGTTCTGGGACATATGTTTTGTATGTAGCTAGTCTGTGCAGTTGGCTACTGTTTCTTATTTAACAGTCAGAGTGTGCTTTGTAAGCATACGGCTATATTAATCAAATCAACATTATTTTGCTCCCATATGAAACTTAGTCTTTTCATCTACAGACTAATAAAACAGAAAAAAAAAAGGAAAATTAACCTGGTTTTGCAAATGAAGACAGATAATTTAGTACCAAAATTTTTTTAAGGAGATGCACCATCCAAAAGTGCTTTATGAAATAACTTACTAAGGAAAAAACAAAACAACTCAAACCTATGCATTGGAGATCTACCCTCTGTGAAATACAGGATGTGAAGATTTTGGAATGCACACCTGATCAAGAAAAATGCTATGCACTTGTCCTTGTTTTTTAAGCTTTTCCCAGGTAAAAGTTACCTGGAAACCTCACCTGTGCTTCCCTGATAAATGTTCCATGAGCCTTCTGAATCCAGCATGTGCATTGGCTCATGCTCAGGTAGTATTGTTGAAAATCTTTCAGGTATACTAGTGTCAAACAATGTTGTTTTACTTGTAGGCCATTGCTGTTATGTGCAGAAAATTTGGGAAAATTTATTCTTATTAGAAAGTGAAGAAGAAAATATTTCTGACTTTTAAGAAAATCTACTATAAAAACCTTAGAACTAGAAACAGAAATAGAAATAGAAATAAGAAATTAAAGAGAAAAGAGGCATCTGGCTCTACTCAACGGAAGACCTTTTTATGCTTACAGAAATAAATCTGAGTGACATTAGAACTTTTTTCTTCCTCATTATCAAGTATATAGTTAACTTGCTGTGCTTATCAATTCACAAAAGGGAAATTCTGCTGACTGACAATAACCCTATTTCAGAAAAAAAAGAGAAATCTGTTTGGAGAATGTGAAATAAAAAATAGGTGTTTTAACAAAATAACTCTTGACTTATCCCCTCAATCTCCCTATGACTCTTTTTCCTTCTTATTATAGTAAAATAAAGCCCTTTCCAGCCTAATGTCATGTTACAGCATTAGTGTGATTCCTTTAGTAATTAATAGAATTTAGGCTCCACCATAGTCAGTTTTGATTAAGCAAACATTAAATTAATTCAATCTGCAAACACTTAACTCCGTTAGAACTATCGAGGGGAGAAAGCATTTGGATGGACGGCAGAACGCATCTTCATCGGATTGCTAGCCACCTCAGAGTAGTTAACAGTCAGATCAATACAGCTCCTAGAGCTATAATAAAATGGCTTCGACAAGCTCATCTGTGGCTGAGAACACAGTATACGCATTGATTTCCTGGCCTGATATAACCCATTTACCTATTCAGCTAGTCCGTTAAGGAAGGTGTAAGGCTACAAAGGCCCAAGGGAGCAATGATGCCTGTAAGTAGGTTAGCAAATACTTGGGAATGTCTTAATTTGTTTTACAGTTACTACTTCAGGGAGATTTTGTTTTTTTTTTTTTTTTTGGTTAGGAAAAGGTTTGTATGTAGCTTCTTATTATTTTGTAATTTTTTTTTTTTGTAAGTTGGGAAATATATAGTGCTCTGTGCTCAATTTCTGTCTTCATAAAGGTCCTCACTGTTCTACTGTAATTTAGGGGTTTGAACATCTGTGATCCCCAAAACTCTGACTTCTCACCCTGCCAGTTTTGAAATGTACATGTTATAAAGCCAAAACTATCTGTCAGCCTCTACTTTTTAATTCACTTGGCTTGCTTTCTTGAATCTGATAAAGAAAAAGTGATAGAAAGGGAATTTATATATGTGAATATATGAATTGACATAACATTGTTCCAAGCCAAGTTCTTGCACTGCTTTTGGTTATTTATTTATTACAGCTTGCTGATTTCTACATTGCAGAACTGGGAGCCAGAAAAGTGATTCTAGTCCAACTGTACTACCAGATTCTGCTGAATTCTATTCTGCTTCTGCAAGTGAACACGTGGGTGCAGAAGAACAGGAGAAGCAACCAGTAGTACTTGATACTGGCTGCTGGTAAATAGTGAGTTTGAGTGTTCCAGCTGGAGGTAGTTTTTTGTGAAAACAGTCAATGACCTTAGAGAACTGTTCAGTTCTTACCTGAACTCTACTTTCATATCATGTGTGAAGTGGCCAGTATAATGTCTAGTAGCATTTCTCATGCCTTTTCAAATGTTGTACCATGTAGAATGTAGAAATCAGTAGTAAAGACTGATATTTGTGATACTGTATCCCAAAATGCATGTCTAGGTATGTGAAAAAGCTGTTTTTAAACTAAGTGCAAATGTTTATTTATTTCATTGCTCTCAAACTCAATTTCTGTTTCCATTCTGTTAGTGGCTTGTTTTATTCCCTCTGTGATTCCGTACTGAGCGGGCGGATACTCAAACCATTCATGAGGAAAGATATATTGAAAAAGACAGAATGGTAAAGCAGCTGATAGGCAGTTATTAGATTCAGATAAACTGTAATCTGAAGTCATCTTATGAGCATGCTAATTACACAATGACATTACCTGCATAGAGCGCCATTGCTTTGTTAACATGTTATGCAAGGTCCTTTATTAACACTGCAAGAAAGGACTTCCTCTCGTTAGATGGTTATGCAAAACTATAATTATACTTGCCTGTGAAAAATGGTGAATTTATGAAAGGCTTGCTTCTTGAGGGCTTTACTTTTTTTTTTTTTTTCCCCTTGTAGATTATAATCACTCCTTCCATGGAGCGAGGGTGACACAGTTTAAGAAATTTGTTTCCATTTAAAGTTTAGAATTCAGTAATCTCTTTATCTTCCTGCTAAGATAACCATTATCTGTGTTATTGTAGCATTAAAAAACCAAAACAAAACCCAATGTTCTGTGATAACTCAGACAATGGATGTAATTTTGAAGAGAAATTTGGGTGTGGTCACTGAGGAGAAAATTAGCAGTGAATAACTCAGGTTAAAAATTGTTTCTTAATATAAACATTAAATATTTTGGATATGATAATCACTAGTTTTGGATGTAATAATTACTAGTTTTTTCAACTAATGCATTTTTAGTGAAATGCACTTTTTTTTCTTTATGCATCTTTGCATTTTCAGGTTTGCAACTGTGATATAACCCCCTTGTGAAAATTCTGCAACATACAAGCAGTATTCCCAAGCTTTTTATTAGTAATGCCATATCCACTTCTAAAGTATGATATAACTGTTTATAGTCTTATATTGACAAAAGAGGGATTTCAGATAATTTTTTACCTGTAACACTATGACCGCAAATCTTCAGCCATGTCCTTTTAAAGGCTTATCTAGAGGTGGGTTCTTATTTCTTCCATAAATGGATGATTGGGTAGTGAGGTGGACTGGGAACTGGCTGAAAGAAAGAAGCCAGAGCTGTGGTCAATGGGGCAGAGTCTAGTTGGGGGCCTGTGTCTAGTGGAGTGCCTCAAGGGTCAGTACTGGGACCAGTATTATTCAATATATTCATCAATGACTTGGATGAGGGAAAAGAGTGCACTATCAACAAGTTTGCTGATTACACCAAACTGGGAAGCTGATGCTTCTTTGCGATTACCGTAAAATGTAGAGGAAGCAAAATGAAATACAGCAGAAGAATATATAGTATATGATACATTACAGAAAAGGCAATCAAGTGTGAAATGACAGCAAGAGAAGCCAAATGAGAACAGGCAACTGATGAAGAGTTAGTGGTACTAGGGAAATACAGCTGGGTTGGAGGCTTGGAGTAGACTAGGAAATGTTATGCCACTCAAGGCAAGTGGAAATGAGCATTTCAGGGAAGTTTAATTTCTGAGATAAGTATATTAGTACTGTGAAGTTTGAAAGTGTAAAATGAGACACTTGCTTTATGAGAGACATTTGATGGTCATTAACAAATAATGGAAATGAAATTAAGAGGGTGATTAATACTGTATACTTCAGTAATAAAGCAGAAGAGTTGTGGAAGAACTTCTAGGATGGTCTTCTGACAGCCTGGCTAGCAAGCCCTGACATAACAAGGACAAGGTGTTACCTTGATAAACCACACCACTGTGTAATACTAGAGCTCAAGAAACCTTTAACTCAGGCTCCCGTTTCCTTTTATGCTTTCACAATAAACATTTAGTTTACTGGCTTAAAATATCAGGGTGGATCACGTTTTTCACAACATATGGATTAACATTCTCAATTGTCATTGGCAATAGACCACATTTATTTCAAGTGAGAACAAAGGCTGCCGGAGACAAAATGGAATATGACAGAGAACACTGATACTGTTGTGGCCTCAAGCAAATATAAAGGTTGTACACCAAAACAGCACATTGCTAAAGGCAACCAGAAAAGTACTAGCACAAAAACTAATAGGCTGGTATAAAACCAACACCCAAACCCAAAAAAGCCCCCAAACCACTAAGAATATCCCTAATGACTTACAGCAGTGCACCTCACTTTGTGCCAAGGGTGAGCGTTACTCAGCTACAGGACAGAATTCAAAGAGAAATTAACACTAGTAAGTGGGAAAAGACTGAGTGAGGAAGTTATCTTAGAAATCAGACAAAGACAAAAAGGACATATAGATCCAGGAACATCGACCAGAAGTCTTTTGGTACATGACTCCAGCTCCTTTGTGTCTCTGAAGGTGCTGGGGATAGCTTATTAAAACAAATATGTTGCATATTAGAGGTGAAAAGAATGAAAAAGTATGACAGTTAAAGGTTTGGATACATGAATTTCTTAAATAGTCTGTATATGTAGTTTTATCCTGGGTCATCAGGTTAAAACAGCAATGAAGATTTAAAAAACAGTTGAAATCAGGAAGCTCATGGCTTCCTTTTGTAACTTATTTTGTAACTTATTATTTTCATGAAATATTTCATTGTTAGCCAGTCTGAGAGTTTTAGAAGAGGACATCAGCACAATTTGAGGTAACAAATAGATACCTAAATATCTGTTTTCATATGGAACCACCACATGGTATGTGATCTCAGGAGCTTGATATCTGTCTCTCTTCAGATCATTCTGAGAGGCACTGGATATGCTAAATTTTGCTCAGGTTTTGCTGGGTATATTAAGTCATATGGGATTGCATGTGATCTGCTCAAGCATGGCTAAGTTTTATGTATGTTGATGCTACGTTTTCTGTGTGGGCCGACTTTTACCTGCAAGTTTACTGTGGCTTTGTTTCACTTAAATGCTTTGCAAATCTTAACAGACCCTTTTGGACTATCTGCTTTTTTGGGGGGCTGAGCTTGTGGTTTTCGCATGGTTTAGAGTGTCTTTGTGAATACTTAGCATAATTTTTTTTTCTTTTTTTTTTGTCAGTCAGTGACTTAGATTGCAAATATAAGTGATTTAACTTTTGCTTGAATTGTACTCATCATATAAGCCAAGACATTCTTTTAGTAAGTGAGACTAATAAATAAAGCAAAAGCATTGGAGTCAGAGGGTCCAGAGCCCCGCCGTCAGTCTGACTCAACTCAAGCAATTACTGAAGTAGTGCAGCAATAAACAAAAAGAAATCAAATGCATTTTTCACTTCAGATTTTTTTCTTAAGAAATGTTTTGTTTCTTTTATCCTTGACTTCTAAGGCCACAGCCACACACAGAGCTAGGGCAGCAATTTTACCTCGCACTTCGTAGAGCAAGGCGTACATACTGCCTGGGAAATAAAACATCTTACTTTGAAAGAAATAAGGAAAAAAAAAGTCTGAAAATTAATAACATGGAAAGTATATTTTCCTTCCTTCCTTTCCTCCTCCCGAGCCCTACAATGTATAAAAGAAAAGCAATTATGCAGCAAAAAAATATAATAAATAATTTCAAAGGCAATGAAAGCAGGATTCAAAAAACTTGAGACACAGAAGAGTGAACCTGTGCATGCATGGCTGTGATATATGGGCAGAGATGGTACGTTGATTTCTGTGGTGAAAAATTGCATATGTAAAGATCCATTCATCAAGAATATACCAGTTTTAGGTGAAATATCCTGGGGTTAATTGTAACCTTATGCTTTATTTGGCTAAGATTTGGTAGGTAGCTCCAGATTGTGAAATTTGACTCTCAGACTCCCAGTTCTTCAACTCATTTCTTTTTACTATAGGGTAAAGGTTTCATATTTTTATAGTAAATACCACCTTACTTGTAACTCTATTGGTCTTTCCAGAGAAGAGGAGATAAAGATACTACCCCCTTACTCTGCCTGTTCTCCGCAGTTATTTTGGAGAATGGGTGGATAGTTATGGTCTCAGATGTCTTCCCATGGCCAAAAATTGCTTTGAAAGTGGCTGTGTAGCAGATAGGGAGACCTTCTTCTCATGTGTGACAATTAGCCTTCTAAAGCATACAATTCTAAAATTAGGAAACTTTTTTTTTAATTCCTCAAATTCAGGTGTGCTCTTAAAAAAGAGTAGTTTTCGGAAGATGGCTTTTTTCACGTTTTTCCCAGGTAACAGTATGTGTAATGTGTATGGTAATGCATTACAGTATAACAGAGGCAGTTTTGTGACTGACAGTCCCTAGTGTGACATACAAATGTATTTCTTATACCGTATATTTTTCCGTGTTGGAATTTTTTTTATTTTTTACATGCTACTGAGTATATGGCCATATTTTTTTTTTTCCTCAAAATTCTGAAATATGCCTTGAATTCTCCAATCTCCTTGTGTCTTATTCTCCCTCCCGGTTTCTTTGAGGAAGGACCATCCTATTCAGTAGGATTTTTGTGGTTGTCATTAACCATATGAACAGAGAGATATGTAGCTGATAGCAGCAGCAGGTAGCATGGGTGGGACTGGGATATGGAAAACTGTTTTCCTGGTATCTCTTTCCCAAACTGTGTCTATGGAACGAGGAGCTTAATGAGCTGGTGATATTACAGGATGCGTAGGCAGACCTTTCTGTTATCTGTTTGGTTCTAGAAAAACAGTCACAATAAGAATTGGCACTGGAAATTTGGCAGAATGCAATACCGTCCTAATGACAAGATTTAGAATGAATATTTCAGTTTTGGTGCCAGAATATAGTAACTAGTGGATGGAATTGCTCATAAAGCATTCAGCAGCCTTGTTAAGATGGGTCATATTGTCTGCAAGCAGAAGTAGGCTTGGAAGATGGATCTTTCTCTGTCCTTAGAACTGTTGTTTAAAGAGTAAAATCCAACGTCTGGTCCTCATTTAAAGTCTTGTCCGTGCTATGGTGTTAGCCAATTATTTGTAAGTTTTCAGTTCAATTTCTAATGGGTAATGGAGCAGCTTGTAGATGTCTTAGTAATTTAGGTGTGTACCACAAAGCCTGAGGTAATTGAGCCAGTTCCCTAAACGTGTGCTTACCTTTACTTGTATGAGTAATAAAATTAAGCGAAATGGAATTACTTCAGTTTTATAGTAAAACACGGTTTCTTCTTAATTTGTGTTGAGATACTAGAAGTAATTTTATTTATTATGTAATTTTGCTGTACTGGCATGACCAAAAAAAGGAAATGCATTTTTTTTGGTGGTGAAAAAGCAAAACAGGGACTCTTACAACATATGATCTCTCTCTCTCTCTCTCTCTCTCTCTCTCTCTCTCTTTCGTATAACCTATCCATATGAGTTTTAAATATATAGGTTATTTGAAAACTTAATGTGCTATGTAGTAAGGAATATAATTTGATAATCATCTTTTTCTGTTAGTGTCATGTCTTTCCATGAAGAAGTTGCTCCCAATGAGTTTAAACAATCTCTTTTCTTTGCTGACTTCCCTGCGTAGTCATGGATCACTCTAATAAAATTAATAATAGAAGATGAATATGTATCAGATGATTCCTGTTCATCTCTTCTGCAGTGAGTAGTGTAAGCAGAAGCCACTGATATCTGGAGAGTATAAAAATTAATACAAGAAAAACTCAGTTAATACATTCACGTAAAAATATTTCAGGAGTTTTTATTAAACTACCTCCCAGATAACTCTGCAGCGAGAGAAGTGTTCTTGCACATGCATAGAGATGTCACGCTGAGCTTTGCTGCAACATTCTAGGGCAGCCTCAAAACCCTGTGCTGCTATTAGAGAAGAAAACATGTAATCTATTATTTGGTTTGAAACCATAAAAATGATTTTTGTTTGTCACACTCTGCTCTGCATGGTCTCAAGGTACTTTGCTGTTTAACTCAAATTTCAGATCCTTGTGGCATGTGGTAGAAATGTTACAGTTGTTTTTTTTTCTTATCTACATAAACAACATAACTTTTTCAGAAAATTGAAAATGCGCACTTTGTCCCATCAGCTAAAATGGGCTGTCAGATAATGCTTTCTTTTCTCCATTGCATCAGATGAATGATGTAAATGGTTTTTGGCTTTGGAGTTTTTTGCAAGGCACTAGAGTAAATGATCAGAGTAGTAACGTTTTTAACCTTATCTATCATACTGAAACATTTTTTCTGCCTCCAATAAAACATGTCAGAGTCGATTAAGGACATTCTTCAATGAGGTATAATTCACAGATTTTAGTAGCGAATCCAAGAGCACTGAAGTATTAAAGAGGCTGTGAATACTTAATTACGGATATGTTGCCATCCTACCTTTTACTGAATTCCCTTAACACTTTGGTGCTCTGTATCTGAAAATGCTCTTTTTCTCTGATGGGGAAGTAAAAGGAAAAGCCAGGTACAATGGCAGAGCATATGTCACATTGTATCTAGTGACAGTGCAGTGAAAGATACTGCTGTTCTAGTACATTCAGCTGTGCTTATCTGGTACATGAGTGCACATTACTTTCCATGGGCTTGGATCACTTTGGACAGTATCATTAAATGCCACGTCATTACCTGTTATGGAGTAGTGCTTTTGCTTGAAGTGCCTCCTGGGATACATGCAACAGTGGGAAGAATGATGGGTAAAGATGGAAGCAGCATTAAATTTTCAATGGAAACACTATTGACTTTGACTTTTCAGAAGCCTTATCTGTTAGATGGTGTTTGTCACAGAACCTGTAAAGCTGTGGATGTTCGTCAGTTGAAAGTTGCAGGCAGTTGAACGATATGGACAGGTGAAGGCTCCAGAGGGATCAGCTGGGCTAGCATTGAGCTGGAGGGGGTAAATTGAAGGTTTATTTATCCAATTCACTGTCAAGGTCAGCTTGCTGGAGAGCTGTCCTATGTGTGCTTACAAAATGCCAAAATCCTGGCAAATTGTCTGAAAGAGCCTCCAAATCACTGACCTTTGTACGGCTCACATCAACATGCCAACGTCTTTTAACAGTATCCTTAGAGTGCATTAAATAGTTTGTAAAATCGTGCTTTTAATGTCAGCAGAAGTAACTTTTTATTTTCAGCAATAAGGAAAAAATAAAAGATACCTAACAATGATAGAAAGAAACATATGAAATAGAGAAGCTGTTTCTTCTGAAATAAGACTTTTAGCATCTACTGCTTTTTCAGAGCATGTTTTAGAGAGGCTGTTGTTTCTCTTCCTCTCTAGATAAAACACCTAAAACATTTTGATTTTTTTTCTCTTTCAAGTACATGGTATTTAGTGCATTTCTTTTGTAAAATCTAGGTTTTCAGTGTCTAATTTTTAAGCTTGTCTTGAGCCTTCTTTTAGTCTCTCAGGTGAGTTACTCAGATTTTAAGCTAATTAGAGCTTAATATTTTTGTTAGTTACAAGAGAGCATTTAAATGTCTAGTTTCATGGGTTTCTACTGTAGCTGTGTTAGATATCTATTGGAAACTGGTACACCTAGAAGAAGGTTATACATATCACTTTGGTAACTATGTAGTCTTTTAAAACTGTTTGTTTTGTATGCAGGAGTCCTTTTACATATAAGGAGTATTATTGTCAGTATAATACCTGCCTGTAGAATTTGTATCAGGGAAAAAGTGGCATATACCTTTCTCACTTTACTGGGAAGTGTGTCCTCCTGTTCCAAAACTATTTAAATGGTCTACATTTAACTGAAGTAGGTTGAAAATAAAAACACAGTGATTTTAGCCATAATTGGTTTAGTCTTATAAAGGGGTAATGGCACATTAGACTATTTTAGTGAATAAGATTTTTCACCTGTTTTGTAGTGGGTCTTGCTACCATTTAAATATGCAAGACTTGCCATTGAAGCCAATTGAAGGACTGCTACATGTTGAGCTTTTGTTTTACATTTTGGCATTTTGCAGTGTATTTGAGATGGTGTTGACCCCACCTTGTTCATTAATGCCAATGCAATGCATGGCTCTTATGGCATGGGTGAAAATGGTGACATTATTGGCTAGGAATGGATGAAATGGAAAATCAATTCTAGCCTTATTTTGAGAACCTTCATGTGAAACTCTGTGACTATTTTAAACTGATGGCTAATTATACCAGTCTTTCAATGCAAAGTATATTTTCCAATTTTATCGAAATCTATTTCGATGTTTCAGTAACCCTTTGTTGCTTAGTATTTTATTAGTATATGTACGTATCTATGGACATTTTTAGAGTTTGATACAGAAATTATTGAAAGAACAAAGAAAAAACGAGCCCTTGAAATCTCTTATATGTAGCATAAATGTAAATTTTGGTGTATGTACTAATTTTGAATACATGTAATTCCTATTAATTTTATGGCTTTTGTGTAAATCATTGTTTAAGTACTTTTTAGGCCACAGAGATTTTATGTGATGGCTGCTAAGGGCTGCCTTTGAGCCATAATGTACTATCACGTGAATCTGCTGTAGTTCACAGATCACTGACTTGACAGAACTTTATTATTATTTAATATTTATGTTACAATATTGCCCAGAGTCCCCAGACTTAGACAGTGCCCTGTTACAGTGGGTATTGTACAAACATGGATGTAGACATGATCAAGGAGCTCAGAGCTGCTGTAGTTATAAGGACTAGAGGTCACTCTGAAATGAAGTTAAAGTCTGCATAAAATTTGCAAAAAAGTTTTTCTGTATGCCAACTTTGAGGTAGGAAAGATCAAAGGAGAGGAGAGATGCAGACTCTGCCTGTATAAAAAAGTACAGCCTGCCTTTATTGTTGGTAAGTACACATTTAGAACGAAAGCAAGACTGAATTATGATACAGTGCCTCAAGGCACACACTGTATTTCAAATCCAGACATTAGCCTACGTTTTTTATGCTTTATATTCTACTTTAATTGAAATTGCTGCATTTTCAGATGAATATTTAGCAGCTAAAAGAAGGAAAATATATTGCCCAGACAATATGTCTGAATTGCATAACAGCTTCTATGCAATTGTAGCCGTCATAAGCACTGTAAGAGTTAACATATATGATTTACATTGTGTTTTGCAAACTGACGAAGTTTATATTTTGAATCTTTGTGTCCTAGGGTGGAAATGTTGGTCATTAAAGAGGAAATGTTATCAGACAGAGTTTGTGTCTGAAGAACCAGACTATATTTTCTGTTTAAACTTAGCCTTTTCAGATTGCATTAATTAGTAGAAAACAAATGCAAAGTGAGTAGAGATAAAAGGTAGACAAAAATGGCAATTCTGTAAGTTTTTTTTTCTTAGTTCTTTCATCTTGATCTGGTCTTTAAACACTGAGCAGAGAGGATTCCCTTTATATTTTTTTGTTGAGACTAGCTGGAATTGGTAAAAACTCCTTGATGTTCCAGTATTCCTCTAGCAGAGTGGGAAAGTTTTCCTTTCAGGGAGAGACATACTGCCTCTCACTAAAACGGTGAATGTTTATGATGAAATAGAAAGGATTTCTTCTGTTGTTCAAAAATACTTTGTTTACTATTTCTTTTGATTTATACTAAACTGCAAGTACTTAATATTCCAACTCCCAAGTTCCTTTGGCACTAATTTAAAATATACTATTTTTTGCAGTATCTCTTACTATGTAATATTTTAGTGGCAACAAAATATGTTTAGAGAATCTTGAACTAGCAATAATATTATCTTTTACTGGAGTCCTTGTTTAACAGAGGGAGGAAATTGCCTTGTAGCATACTCTGAATGTGGAAGTGAATTTATAGGAGCCCTGAGGATAACTTAGTTGGCTCCTTTCTCTTTTAGCTAACCAACCCATTGACTTCTATACATAAAAAGTCCATGTGTTTTTCAGCTCTTCCTCTTATTCTTGCAGACTGTCCAGATCATTAAGAGTTTGGTTTAGACTTCAGACACAAACCTGGTTTCTGAAGGCAGTATTCCGCGTCAGGCAATCTGATCGCTTTCGTTTGCTGGTCCTGAGTGTGAGATAGGGGTTTTGGTAGGAAGAGCTAGAGGTCAAGGGATGCCGACAGAATACCTAGTCCTGCTCAACTTGTTTGTGGCCGTCCATAGCTCTAAAAGTCTGCTTCAACAGCCCATGTCATCTGATAACATCAGCCAAGTTTCTGTTTTACATACACGGTTCCTGTGCTGGTCTGTGGAAGTGTATAGAAACTGCTGTGCTTGCCTGGTGACTTCTATGGATTCTGCATCTCAAGGATCTGATAACTCAAAACATCTGAGACGTAAGATTCCCCCTAAGATTCCTAAAGCATGTTGGAGTGTTTTATCTTTAAGTTCAGATGAAACGAGTTCTTCTGACACAGCACATGTGCCTCTAGTGATGTTCTCCAAGTGCAAGTGAGCCCTTATTGTGCTTAGAGCTCTCTTTAACCAATAATGTTCAAAAGAGACATACACAGTGTGTCATTTAAGAACACTTTCCTTTTGCAATGGCACATTTTTGGGCTACTGATTGTAGAGGAACAAGGCAGTGTACAGTACTTAAAGAAATTCTGTCTATTCCGCAGCAACCAGTAGTGTTTTGTGACCTTTTGCATTGGTTATTTTGTTTTTGAATGCTGACTCTGGTTTTGAGCACCTTGGTGTACAATGATGATTGAGAGTACCCCTTGCTCTGTTTCCTTGAAAGTCTGCAGAAGTTTCAATAACCTAGTATAAGCACAATAGCTTTTAGAACATAAGAGGCCACAGTAATAGGGGCCATCATGAACATGCTGAGGTGTCTGTCCTAATAATGCACCATAAAATTAATCCGTACTTGTGCAGTAGTTGCTGGGGGTGGCTGCTGCTTTGCAGATCAATTCAGTATAGTGTTCTGTGTGTATGGGAACTTGTGTGGTTCGTTTTCTGCAGTTAAAAAAGCAGATATTCTGGATTGTATGACAGAATCTTGATAATCCATTAACAACAAAAATAGAAGTATCCAACTGAGTAGACACCTTAGTATGAATCATGAGAACATTTGGTGAAAGGTCTAAATTTAATATTACATCTTATTTGCTAAACCAGCTGGGGATTTCTTTGTGGCTTCCCCATCACTGAGTGTGTACACATTGTACAGGTTCTTTGTTTAATACTCAAATTTATTTCACGACAAATCTGCGAAATGTAGAGATATTAGACAATTAGTGTTCAAGAATGTAGGAAATGGGAGAGATTAACTGAATTGATTATGGAATGCGAAGGTTTTAATCTCTTGGGCTAAACATGAAACAATGGATACTTTGCCTCTTTTATGCAAAAAAACCAAATAGATATATATGCATATGAGCTTTTGGAACTGAGCTTGATTTACTTCATGTACATAAAGTGTGAGGGATGCATCTGGTTCTTCATTATTGGAGAAATAACTCCTAGATCACTGGTTAAAATATCACCAGTGTTAGTAAGACCAAAAGAAATAATTACACTATAAACAGAGAATTTAGGTTTGCTGAAACCTTTTCCACTGGACTGATGTTTTTATTAAAAACAATCAAACAAACCAAACCCAAAACAGAAACAAAAAACCCACGACACACCACAAACAAAACCAAACAAAGCAACCAACAAAACAGGAAAAACAACAAACAAACTTCTGTGATTAACACCAGTTTTCACCTAGGCTGAAGTAATAACTTTAGATTTTATCAGGTAGACCTGTATCTATTTATAGCATGGAGAGGGATACTGAAGGAGAAATTCAGATATTTAGATGAAGAATCAGGATGTGCATCCATCTATTTCTGATTTCAGGAAAAATCAAATGACAGAAACATATACGTGTTGAAAGACTACATATTTTATGACACAGAGAGTCTCGGAAGAGATTATTTGAAAATTATAACTTTATGCCTAACTGTGGTGCTGTCAAGACAAAGCATAATGTTTTCCTATCTAAAATTTAACTACACTGTATGTATTGTTTTTCACAGGAACATTAAAGGAATCTTACTTGTCAACATATAAGAGCAATGAATGAACAACTTAAATTCACAGGAGTAAATTAAATGTCAACGTTATTTCACCAAAACAGACTGTTCTTTTCTGTTAGCAGAAGTTATAACCACTGTTTTGGAATACTTCCTATTGAAAAATAATTGACAGGTGTAGACAGAATCATGTAAATCAAACAGGTTTTTCATTTACTTGATTTCCATGTTTATTGCAAGCAAACAGGTAAATTTGAAAGTACGTACTTATAAGTTCATTGTTGTTGTACTGCATTAACTCAAATCTTTTCCCCCACACTCACTGTAGTTTCAAACTTTACTGCTCCCTCTATTCTCATATTGGCTATGTTGTTGTAACTAGAGTATAGTTGTGTGTTATTTTATACTAGTAAATCACTGACACCCAGTAAAAATGTAAAAAATCCAATAGTTAAAGACGATGTGTATTTTTGGCTTAGACTGTAAGATCTTTTTCTCCAAAGTATTTTGAAGGCATCTTAAAATTCTGTATATGCTAGTAAATTTCCTATTATATAAATAACTCTTTTAGGTGTAACAAAAAGACAGTAAAGAAGTAAAATACTGTACATCTTACTGGCAAAACATTCCTAGTATGTATGTTTATATTTGTTGCTGTTTTTTGAGAACAGAAACTTCTATGAGTAAGACTATATGTGGTTGAATGCTGGGATTAGAGACTTATTATAGTTCTTAGGAAAGGTTCAGAAAGACATAACAGATAAGTGAAATATTATTTCACAAGGTCTGCTTCATTGTGTGGGATATTTCTCCTTGACGGGTACATATAAAAGTGTTTATCTGATGTATCCACATTGTGTATAGTGAAAGAAAAGGGAGTAACAGGTCTTTATCAAAACTATTCAAATGGAAGGGTATGAGGTAGCATAAATGAAAGGAAAAGTTTATTTGTGGCAAAATTATGGGCAACTCTTGTGCCTTTCATCTCCAGCAAATGTGCATTTCCCTGCCTTGTGTTCATAAATGAGTGCTCTGCCTGGAATATGGATTCTTGGAATCAAACAACTTGAACTGGATGAAAAATGAGAGGGCTAAAAATTACGCTGCTACAGCAAGGCAGTATTTGTCCTTGTGATCAGAGCTGTATGAGAAAAGCCCTCAATCTGCAATTTTCAATATATCTGTTTTGGGTGAAGATAAAAGAATTGCTAATTGAGTTTACAATATGTAAGACTCTGGGCTATGTAAGGATAGGTTATCATAATCTCTGTGTTGTCAGTAGTAAATCTATCTGCTTCTGTGGTCTAGAAAGTCTCTCTTCATAAAATGATGGTCCAATATTTTTTGAGCCAAGATGTTCTATCTCTAGCATATGTCAGAAATAGTGACACAAGACAGAAACTTTTGTAATACTAGCCATGAACCAAAAGGAATGTGTCTTGTTAACAACTTTGGAAAGATCCAGTTCTCAGTGTAACTGCCTTCTAGCAGCTACATGGAAGAGAGGAGAAAAATTATAAAATATAACCATGATGTATTTTCCTGATGAAGCAATAGTTTATAATGATAGTCTCTATAAAGTTAATTTTTACTTGAACAGAGCTGAGCTTAATGGTTTTCAATTATACTAATTTGAGTCATGGGTTTAGTTCATGTGGATTTTGCAACCCCTGGGTTTTTCTTTTATGTCTTCTCCCTAAAATGCTTGGCCTCTTTTTTGCATTATGCCCTTCCCATTCTCTCCTAGCAGGGAACATCAGGTAGTGATGGGATGGCTCCATCCCCTTCCATTTGCATCAGAATTTAATCTTCTGTGAGGAACTGATTCTTATCTCATGTAATTTGAAAATAGATTCTCGTGTTCCAAATGGCTTTGTCATAGAACACATGCTCAAGAAAGAATGCCTAAAAGTATGTCACCTTTCTCTGACAGAGGTTAAAATCTCCATTTCACCTAGATTTATCTATGTCATGCTCTACATTGGCAAGGCCAATCTGAGGCCTCATATCTCCATTAAGTAAATGTTGGGAATTTTTTTTTTTTTAGACTACATTTAGTATGGTCACTGGAACCAAACATGTACCCACCATCCATGTATCTGGAGATGACCAAAACCCAGTCATTAGTTATCATTAGTTTACCTCTTTTATTTCCATTGAAAGATGGAGCACATCTGGTACGCATCTGTGGCAGAGCTTCTGTGTTGTAGCCAACTACAAGAAGAAGGAATAAATAGGGGAGAATTATAGAATCATAGAATAATTCCAGCTGGAAGAGACCCTCAGGATCATCAAGTCCAACCATTAACCTAACACTGGCACTAAACCATGTCCTTAAGAACCTCAGCTGCATGTCTTTTAAACACCTCCAGTGATGGTGACTCTACCACTTCTCTGTATCTTTGGAGCTCCACCCATCACGTAATTTGATGACTTGATAAGCGGAATGTTCTTGACTCCTCAACAGAAATGTTGATTTACATCAGTGTGTTGTGGTGTTTGCTTATGATCCCAGCCTCAGGTTTTCCTTTTAGAAAGGGTGTGTTAAGAGGTATGAAAGTAAAAGAAAATAAAGAAGGAAAGTCAATCCACTTACAAGTACAGGAATGCAGAGGCACACTCACTTTCTCTAGGTGGGGAGGCTGTCAGTTGCTGAAAAAAGGAAGTCTGGTTAAGATCTCTAGTCAAGTGCGTCTGCAAGTCTTAAGTTCACCTTTTGTCTCTGTGTGTAAGAAAAGCTTTCCAATAGCATGAGCAACATCTACCACAAGATTTCAGAAATTCATTTGCTTTTTAATCCCATTTTTATTTCACATTTTCTTAGAAGTATGATGTTTGCCTCATAAAAATGTTAATAAATCATATCATTATAATTCGCTTTGATGGCACATTTAAGGGTATGTTCTCATGCAATGTCTCTTGGAGAGATGATACCCTAAAAAGAATATGTCTAGAGTGGACAGTACTGTCTGACCTCATTAGCCAGCAGACCAGGAAGCAATTGCAAAAGACCTAGATTGCAGTAAAACCGTATTTCTTTCCAAGACAGGCAGTAGATTGTATGACTGGGGTGTCACCTTGGTTGTGTCCTGGAGCTTTCAATCTGCAACACATGGACAAGCCTTGAACGGGCACTGTGTCAAGCAAATAGCATCAAAGTTTGTCATGGGTGCCATGGTTTATTACTTGCTTGATGAAATGGGCATTTGTCCAGTAAGAACTTCAGTTGTACCTCTGATTTATTTTGCCTAATCTATTTAAGATACCCTACCTCGTGCAAATTTGGGCTGGATTTGCACTAAAGGAGAAAGGCTCCATATCTACTTTATAAGTAACTGTAATCTTCAATACATGGTTGGCTAAAACACTAAATGTGTTCACTGACCTCTTTGACATCAATAAGAATGTAGTATCTAAATCAGTTAAGATTCCATTTATTCATATACATTATATACATTTTAATATAGACAGGAGAAGACAAATCTTACCATTAAAATGATCTTGGATGTGACGTTTTCAAGTTGTTACCATAATAGTTCATTGTATGCTGGAGCTGTTTTGTTGCTGTAAATCTTAGCAACTGATGGAAAAAGAAAGAGCAGCAGTTAGAGAACTATGAAAGAAATAAATAATTAAAAAGTAGGTTAAATATTGTTGACTGTCAGGAAGAGGACAGAAATATGATACTTTTCAGTTAGTTTTTAAACATTTCTTCAGTTTAGCTAAGCTCCATATTGATTAAATGGAGTGGCGGGTGGAGTATTCTTTTGGGCTGCAGATTCATCTGTTGTTGATAATGCATGGTAACTGTCGCTTCTATTTTGCAGAAAGATCTTTTTATCATAATCCAGCTTGTACTGTGTTTCCTGAAAATATTTAGACTTGCTCTGTTTAAATGTATAAAGAAGAACTGATCATCTTCCTGGTAAGTGACATCTTTCAAATGGACACGTTTACTTTCTACTTGCATCGTTTCTTTGAATGATGTGGGTATTACAATCCAAAGCCAAGACTATTTTCTTAAATATAATCTAACTTGTAATGCAGATCAATATGTATCAATATAACCTTTAAGGCAAACTCTACATATTTGGCTTTTAACTTTAACGTATCCTTTTTACTGGGTGAAAGAATGAGCTAAGCAAGTGAAATATTATTAATACATTTTTCAGTATTTTTTGGCTAAAACTTAACTTGAACTATGAAGATGAAATGCTCTGATCATTTTAAATATTTATCTTGGGATTTGAAGAAACAAAAGTTAGAAAAGAGACTTTTTTTTTTTTTTTTCTTTTAGTAGCTGAAGCCAATTATATCTTTATTGACCCTCTGTGTTCACCCCCTCCTTCAATGTCAGGTACTTGCTTATTATTATCAACATGACATCTCCTTTCTTTGAAAGGTTGTCCGTCACACTTTGAATCACCTCTCTCCACGGTTACATTTTCTAATCAGTTCACATGATTGAGCCTACATCAAGTGATGCTTTACTTAATTCCTTTCCGTTTGTATGGTGTGATTCTTGGAGGGACTCTCGTCAAAATTTTGGAGGGCCCTGTCAGTTTGAAAAGAACATGACCTTTAAATTGTATCAGTATGTTTGCTGGTGCATAAGGGAAAGGAAAAGGTTCATAGTGATGGAAGACCACTCTAAAAATGAAAAGTAATTCGCTCAGAAGCAACATGAATAGCAAGTTAATTTGTTTATATTTAACTGATTTAAAAAAGAATAAGGAGGACATGTTCTTTGTGCAATAAGGGGTCCAAACAGTGTCTCCTTAAATTTGGCTTAGAAAATGTTATCTACTGATCTTGCTTTTTTGTATTTATAATAATAGATAAAAATAAAACGTTAAAATGTGATAGAATAGGTACAAGGTGTAATTCTTTGAAATTATCAAGCCTGTTACTTTGTTACACTTTCATAACTGTATCTGTGGGCATGCTATAACTAGTAATTGACAGTGTTAATTTTTGTAGAGTCTGTCACTGACTAAAGTAGCAGAATTAGATTTTATGTGGGTATAAATATGCATAAGTTTGTGTGTGTGAGAGGATGATTCAAGTTAGCACAGAATAAATGCTTTTGTATTGTAAATGCAGACAGTCTGAATACAAGGAAAATCCATCTGAAATGCAGAACATGGATAGCTGAGGCAAGATAATATAGATGCATGCCAGTGAAGATGAGTAATGCTGGGAACTTTATTAAGTTTCACAACCTTTATAAAGTATACACACTGTGGACAGTCAGATACCCTGCAGTAACTGAACCAGGGATATTGACTGTTCTCATCTCCTTTCTGCTAGGTTTTCAGGTGTGTTACTTTTAAGTAGCTTTTACACATGTTGAGATATATAGTTCCTCTTTAACTGTTGAAAACTGGTTTGCCATGGATTTATTCCTTATGATTGTTCAGTGTTAATGTCCAGAAGGTGGAGGTCCTCTAGCTTTTTCAGTATTTGGAATGGTTTTACTCACAACTACAGATTCTTTTATATCTTATAAGGTATGAGGTCATTCTCGAAGGTGTTCCCAAGGTCAATAAAAGGATTTCTCTTTGCTCTGTGGCTATGCCATGCTCAAAAAAATGTGTAGAAACTTGATTTTCTTTGAACTTTTCACCCTTCAGTCAGCTTTGTTGAAATGAGACAGTAGATGCAAAAGTTACTGCATGGAGAGGGGCACTGGGTGTGATCACATGAAATTGCTTTAGTGAAAGTGTTTGTGCTGCCTCCTTGTAATACTAAATCACCTGTCACTCTCTTCAAATTTAGTAGTATTCTCACTGAATCATTACAAGGATCTAGGCTCACCTGCCAAAGACCCTGTTTTCTGATACCGGATCTCAGCCTTGCTCTAGGAGATCAACCTACTCCAGACAATCTACCAAAATCCAAGTTGAGAGACGTCTTATTATGGTCATGGCTAAAAAGAGAAAACCAGGTTAATCCATAGTCTGAATTTGTGCTTAGGCAGCACTGTGTGAGAGCTGAGTTCTGGTCTTCCTTTTTTCTCCAGTTTTCAGCTTACTGAGTAAAAAAACCGTCTCCAGAAGTTAAACGCTTCCCGCTTTACCACTTCTAGCAAAAACTCCTGTGGTATCAGCTCCAAGGTGAAATGAATGCGGACCCGGCCTCTTTAACACAGCAGCTGTTGTCTTGTTCTGGGCCTTTATGGCAGAGGGTTCTACCCGAAATTTGCCCTTTCTGAGTTTAATTGTTTCATATGGTTCACTTTCCTAATAAAAGTGGCAAAGCCATGTTGCTTGGCATCTAAAACTAAGGCTGTTCCTGGAGTTCAGATATGTAGTTTTCCCAGCATTAAGGTGTGCCAACTTTTATGCTTGAGTTATACAGTTCATTATATGCGAATTGCAGATGTGTATCACAGTAGGCAATCATACATGCCTTATTCAGAATTAGATTTCCCCATGGAAAATTTGGAATCATATAGTATGTGGATTTGAGACACTAAAGAGATCAAGGCAATGGTACCTGGTGTACAGGCATGCACATTATATGGATTTCATACCACGCATTTTGTGTAGGACTTCATTATTGCATTTTCTGCTAATTCGTTTTTCATGATTCATTCATACATTTAACCCGTTAATGCAATTCTAACATTTCAGTGATTGCTCAGATGGAAGTGTTTTCTCTGTGTTTCAGAGAGTATGAAATAAGGTGGCAGAATGATAAATACCAATAGCGGATTTCTAGGATGGCAGCAATATTCAGTAGCATATAACATGGCTTCTGCTTACACAAAAGAAAGGTCATACATTTTCCTCTGTGATGTATCATTGTTGGCTGAGACATGAACTTCACGAATATGTGAAGCCATTATATTCTACAGTTGCTTTCTTCTGGGCCATAACCTCTATGTTGTAGTAACTGTAACTTGATGGAGCTCCAGTCTCGTGATATCTCAGGCATATGATATTTTGCATGTCCTACTGAAAATCCCCATTTTCATAGCATGCTTTGCTTTTTAGGACATGTAAAACCTCAATAATCCTTGAAATCACATTCTCTGTTTGGAAAAAAATCAAAACAAAACAAAAAAACCCAAGCAAAACCCTAAAAAACCAAAACCAACCAACCCAAACAAAACAAAACATCTCCCCTGCCCCCGCATATTAGATAGAAATGAGGCCTTGACTGAGACATTTTGCTTTGGGATGACAATTTCTGTTATTCCTGACCTACCAGAGATGTGCTAGAGATGCCTACA
>NC_088253.1:14305000-14405000 GCF_036013445.1 Caloenas nicobarica
ATTTGCTGCAGTTTTCCTCTCTCGCTCCTTAAGGGACCGGCTTACTGAACTTGTATAAACTAACTATAGATGAGGCGCTGTAAACGCTGCTTCAGTTTCCATCTCTAACAAGTGCCAGGATTAAGAGACTGGGGGTTAAAGTTCGCTGCCACATCATTTAATTTGCCATGCCATGCTGCTAATGTACAGTGTGCCACAGCAGAACCTGAGGTGGGAAGGGATGGATTGCACACCTACGTGAACATTTCAATTCTCTTTCTGTTCCATGTCTCTCTAGGCCACCATGCTAGATAAAACTTCTTTAAGGCACCTGAGAGAGAGAGAGAAGGAACACCTCAAGAGAGCAGCCTGCTGATAGAACCTACTTCTAACAATATGGTGAGTGTCATTTTAAAATACCGTGAGAAATATGATGTGGTGATCAAGGACTTCCTGCTTTAAGGGTTTCATGTATCAGGGTAACTAGACAAAAAATGTAGTTCCCAGGGTGAAAATTATATTAACAAAGAATTAGTAATAAAGCTGAATAAATGTAATGAGATGTGAAAGAGAGTGCATAGCACATTTTTTTTCTGTCTTTCATAATTAGGCCCTGAAAGAAATGGAAATTCAGACAAAACACCTTCCTCATTACCAATTTAAATATTACAAATTAAAATGTGTTGTTATTGGACAGACAATTGTGGTGTGTGTTGCGTCTTTTTTTTTTTTTCCCCTCTTTCCTCTTCAAGAGGTGAAGATGCTTCTTTTGGTTCAGGTTGCAGTTTTAGAGGAAAGGTTTTTGCAGAGTGGTTGTTGCTGATTCTCTTTTAAGCTGAGCTAACATTTCAAATTTTCTCTGCTGGATTCTACCCTTTCTTTCTTTGCTGAAATGATAGTTACCCGAACTCTACTGACAGCCTGTGCACTACAGGGGTGGCCCAGAATCATCCTTTGTTATTCTTACAAGCTATTTATCATATTTATTAAATCACATAGATTCCTACCATAAGTTGGAAAAACAGCGTGTGCTTAATTTGAACCAATTAATTCCACAACAAACACACTCTCTTTTGGCCTCTTTTATAAAGCGGAACAGCAAACAGCTGTTCTCTCATCCCAGGAAAACTAGTATGTAACTTTTTTAGTCTGCTTTTACCTAGTGAGTATTGGATGAAGTAAGATACCAGACACTCACAGGGATGTATTTCAACCAATAAATCCTGTTAATTTATTAATGACTCAAAGCTTACAAGAGAAACTTTAGTTCATGAAGTTTTTATTTCTGCATTTTATACATCTTTAGGATAACAGTCAGTAACCTCCAGTTCCTTTCTTTGTCTCAGTGTTTTGTTACAAAGCATAAAAATCCTTTCTAACACTCAAATAATACATACTTCTATTTGAAAACCAAAATATGCAAAACAACATTCTTGCATTCTGGGGGCAGTCTCAAACCTCCAACATGGATCTAGAAACAAAAGCCAAGCTTGCACTCACTGCTGTGTCTGTTCAGCCTGCATAAACACGTATCATGAGTATCTATTTCTGTATTATTTACATTCTGGCTGGTTTTGTCAGAGGCTGAGGAAGCTAGGTGACACTGCATGTATACACGTTCTCTTAAACAAAAGACTAGAGGAAATACACAGACCTGAGAAATATTTGGAAATGAGAAAAGGTTAGATGAGCATTGAGCAGTTCATCTAAATTGGACGTCTCTGTGATGTGCCTGGTGATACGGGGCTGCACTCCTTGATCTATTACAGCAGCTTTGCACTGAGCTCGCATAAAGCTGGTGGATTCAGCCGCTAAATGGTTCTGTTATATCACTCTGATCCTTTTCCTGTGGTTAGGGGAGATGACGCATGTCTGGGAGTGGCCTCCACCAACATCATCTGGGAATTGTCGGCAGCTGGTGTACTTTTGAATGACGTTGCTTCACATTGTACTTGGCCACAAACAGATACAGATGTACTTCCAGAACACACGGGTGGAGTTGCGGCTGTGAGTTTGGTATATTGACACTTTATGTACTTTCTTGTAATTTTGAAAAGAATAAGAAATGTTGTGCAAAGGCTTTGCTTCTGTGAACTTACAGTGAAACATAGAGGTTTCGACAACTCCTGCAGTATGTGTAAGAAGAAGCGTGAGTAGCCTTCCCAGTGTTTGTTCTGAATTGCTTTGTTTTATGTCTTTGTTTTTTACAAAGGCTATTTGAAACCAGCATTGCTGTTAGCACCAAGAGGTGGGGGAGGCAGAAATAAGGTTTTCGACATCTCTCTGCTCTGTCTTGGCTGACAGCGGCAGGCCAGCAATAGTGGGATTGCCCATCCCATCCCTTTCCTGTGTGTCCAAGGGCTGGTCAGGGCTGCCGCTCTCCCAAGATGCTCTGACGAGGAGGCAGCACAGTAGGATGTGTCACTTCTGTACCTCACCCATTGCAGGTCTGTGTCCTGACTGTCAAAATGTGGCCCTACCTATAGATCACGGTGTAAAATGCAGATGCTGTATTAGAGTTTGATAATAGTTGGGTGGTATAAAATTTTGCTAGTACAGTGCTCTAGCTTGTATTTTTGAACAACTGAGATATCTGAGCTGATACAGTACGATGGCTTGGGAAGGGCAACGAAACCTTGTATATGGGGATTGCCTTCCTAGTGGGAAACCAGGAGGAACCTGGAATGATTTGACTTAATGCTATAATACCCATGTACTGCTTGTGCCTATTCCTATCTGCTAAATATTGCATCTTGGTATGCTAATAGAGTTTTTTGTACTAATGAAGCTTTGTCCGTGATACGAGTCTATGGTTTGCTCTCCTTTTGCTCTCCTAATCCCTTGCTGCTACTGCTCTTCCTCTTCTGGTGTCCTTCACCATCACAATTTCTTTAGCAAAAACCAAAGTATAATAGCTTGAGGCAAAGCTGACACACAGTAACTAAGGGTCCTCACCTTGCCTTTTCTGCCTCCTGAAAGACAAAATAATACGGGAAAAGCAATCCTTCTCACCAGTGTCATTCCTACAGACTTTTTCTAGAAAAAGTATCTTTCAGTAGTTACCTGGTTTCTGTGTAGGGATATAGAGCATCTCAGTTTGGGAATCAAAACTGGATTTACAGAGAAATGTGCCAATCAAGTGAATGGCTTTGTAACTGGAATAAGACATGCAATCACTAGCTGCTGACTGGTAATAAATTTGAGATTAATGCAAAATGTTAATATTTTATATTGGTTACTTTTTTTTGTCCTATTCTTTATTTCTGAAAAGATGTGTGAAAAAATGAAAACTGCATATACACCATGAACTGTATTTCTTGACTTCTGAGTCTGTGGTTGATTAACCTTAATACATATCTATATAAATTTTTCTGGATGAATTTTTTCTTATTCTTTAGAAGGAAATAAATAAATGGTGTTTGCCTAGCTAATTTTAGAACTGTTCTCTTCAAATCAGCGATGTGTTATTTTTCATGGAATAAAGATCATGCATGTGAGCTTCTTGCCAATATAAAGGTATTTAAACTGTAGAAACCTTGATAATTATTAACCAACAATGTAAATTTGACTGCATGTGGGCTGATCCATTAGTCAATAATATTTTTGTGTGATAATTCCAAATTTTGATTGTATTATATGGCATGAAATTCGGACGCCTTTCACGGGATGGATCTATTCTGTGGCTAAAATATTTGCATTCTTGTTGAAATGCAGGGCCTGAAACCTGGTGTTCAAGTGAACAGCATAAAAAGTGTACCTTTATATTAGCCAGGGTAACAACTGCAGTTTTGGAAATGCAATCCTCTTGTGATTTCGACTAAGACCTGTTTTTTCGATTTACGTTTTTCTTTCCCCCAAAAAACTATGTAAAATATATAACCGAAATATTGCAATTATTTGCATGACTTCGGTTTGATTTGGAGTATCAGTTTTGTGAGTCTCAATGCAGCATTCACCATTTTATTTTAAAATGACATGCTTGTGCACAGAGTACTTTCAGAATTAGCTTTGAGAATCTCATCTTTTCTGTACAATGTTGACAAGATGATCAGTTGCTAGTGCTCTAAACTTTTTTTATTTCTCTATTTGTTTTGTTGCTTTTAATTTGATAAAATATGTTACCCAACTTATAAAATTAATTTTAAATCATTAGCAGCAACAATTTCTGAGGCAAAATTTTACCTACAGTCAGAAATACATGTGTGTGTAATGGATAGACACATAGGTGTTGATAGCCTGCAATTAATGGAGTTACATGCTTGAAGGCCTGTTTTCTGTGTATACAGAAATTGTTCTCAAATTCTTGGTTTTAAATGCTCGTCACAGGTGGGGAAAATGTGATAGTGAGGGCATTGTATTTCTCCCAGGTACTGAACATGAAAATCCAATATTTGATGTTCATTTAACTAAGCTAATTGGACCCGTTCTTCCCATATTTCCCACAACTTCTTGTTGTGAAACCTGCGCCATGAGGAAAGGAAGACGTCACTGTTTGAACAGATTTTCCTCTTGTATGATTAGGATAAGGCTTTTTTGGATGTCACTCACTGGCAGACAGAGTAAGAACTTAAAATGAGAATTCAACAGCCAAAGCAGGTGAGTGTTCTCCTCCTTCAATCAAAGTTGTAAAAGCAGGAGTGAAGTTCAGGTGAAGTAATAACATCCCAGATGGGTAATCAAACAGCTAGAAATGTCCACCAACATAGCAAATGAAGGAGTTGGAGAGTCAACTTGATATAGAAAAACAGAGTGTTTGCCATTACAGGAAATATACTTCCATAGTTAATTTTTATGCCCAAACATTACTTCTTGAGAGTCATCATATTTTATGAAAACTTTTATTAACACTTCTGAATGATCTTACCCCCATTGTGGTTTTATCAGTCCCAAGGGCCATAACCTGTTTAAAATATTTTTTATGTTTGTAAACACAATAAAGTAAACTGTCTTGCACTTAGATTTGTAGATCTCATTAGAGATACTTTTTAGAAAGGTACTCCATCTCTTGGGAAGATAATGACAAGTAGTAATCTTGGCATGCAAAGTTTTCAGACAAGAACAGTTTGTTAAAATAGATTGTTTAATCTTTCCAGCATTGTTTTGGAGTGGATGTACTTTTTAATTGCGCTTTTACACCGCATTAGGACTTGAATGAGGGAAAGACAAGGGCAGCTGAAAACAAATGCGATGGCAATATCAGTTAGATGGTATTCCAGGTTGAAAAAATATCCAAAGTATTTGCTTAAGATTTCAAGTGTTATTGAAGTCATGCAAGAAAAATGGCAGTTTTAAAACTCATTAAAGTTAACATTTGTCTGTATTGTAAATGAAGTATATTCCCTAGGGTAGTTAACAGCTTTGGTGGCACAAGATGGGGGTAATTTTTCAGAGGTACTGTTTCCAGTGGGCCAGTGTCCTAAGGCTTTGCTTTAAATGGCCTTTTTATGCAGTAGGATAATGGGCAGTTTGTGCATTGCTAAATCAGACCTATTTTGTTAGGAATGTTACAGTCAGGGCACTTACAATTTGTCAGAGGAAATGCAGAACATCTCTACAGGAGTCTGTTTAAGAGGACATCATTTCTCGATAAGCTGTTGCTTAGGTCAACATGCAGCACTGCTCTTACACTATTCCCCTGTTGCTTCTGCCACATGGGAATGCTCTGATTTATTAGGATTGCACAAGTCATGTCCTCCGCCTGACTGAATCCACAATGTGGAAATTTTCTTTTCCCTCCCCCTTTTCAAATGAAACGTAGAAGGTTACTTTAAAGTGCTCTCAAAGTATTTCTAGGAGGACTGTCTCAATGAAAGGAAATACTCATACATTGTAGGGTAGCTTTATTGTATAGCTGCATGTTATAAATACATCAGCACTATTGTTGTTTTGGAAAGTGCGCTATTTAAGACCATCAACTACATCCATGTGCTATTATCATACTACCGTGAAATGCCCATGATGATGTGCAAAGGTAAAATGAGAAGAATTTGAACCTAGTGAACGTGATACAAAACCATCCAGTAAATAATAACAGAATAGTTTTTAACCAGAGCATACAAAAACCAAACATCAACAAAAAAAATCCCAAAGTCAAAGTGAGTTACAGTGATGGATACTACAAATGTATGTCCTGTCAACTTTTTAATTACATTTCAAATTGTAGAGGCATTTCTCTTGTAAATCCAGCTTAATGAACAGTGATTCTTTAGTCAAATCTGTAAAAACTACGTGCAATTCAGTGTTGTGTTCATTTCCTGTTTGATAAAGGTGCTAATACTCTGTCATTCAGACTGCTATTACTAAGAAATTTTTGGTTTGTTTCAGCATTGTGGTATTTTAAACTCATTGCAGTCAAGGACATTTTTAATGAAAAGAAGAAAGTGATGAAAAGCCTTAGTAATTTCGTATTTGATGCCAATCGTAATATGAGGAGTGCAGAAAATATTTTGAAGGGGTCAAAGCTATTTTTTTTTTTTCTTCTACAACAGGGGTGTCAAACTCATTGTCACCAGGTGCCACATCAGCCTCGTGGTTGCCTTCAAAGGGCCAGATGTGATTTTCGGACTGTATAAATGTAGGAGTAGTTACATTTGGGCCTTTGAAGGCAACCGTGAGGCTGATGTTGCCCCCAGTGAAAATGAGTTTGACACCCCTGATCTACAACACTGAATTTAGCTGTCTTGCAGGCATTTAAGCTCAGAATAAGTACTACCTTCTCTGGAAGGAGATGTAACATTAGTTTCTTTTAAAAGGCATCTTGGGTAACTGCGAGTAACCTTCCCTGGAAATGAAGTAACTCCATTATTCTGATTCACATGAGCTCATTCCCTATGGTTTGTTTTTCCCACTCTTTGCACTGCTGTTTAGCACTCTTACTTCACCTCTCCCTTTCTCCCTGTATATCATCCTGTGACGCTTAGGGGTAAGAAGGTTTATTTAAAAAAAAAAAAAAAAAAGTAGCAATTTGTGTAGGTTTACTCGGTTTGCATGAACCATATAAAGAGTTTTCCTTCTTTGCAGCTCCTTGTGGTTGGCTCTTCAAGGACTGAAACGATCAAATGAAGAAGGGGAGATGGTCCTGGAGTTGGTAATGAGGCAAAATAGACATGATGGAAATCCTTAAAAATAGGCGTTTGTGTCACTTGCTCTCTCTATCTGCTGTCTACAAAGAAACATTTCTGCAAGCGATGCCACTGCTGAACCTGAAAATCATGGAGGATGTTAGTTACCCACAACAGGACAGGCAATGTGTGAGCAATATACCCGAGCAGAGAGCAGGGATGGGGAGGACGGGGCTGAGGAATGGAATGCCGCACAATGGGCTCTGTGCGGAGCGGGTGTTTGGAGCCAAGTACTGTGCTGTACAGTGATTAACAGCAGAAGTACCTTCTGCTGGCACCGCAAAGTGGTGTGGATGCACTTCAGTTTGATATATAGGTAGCTAAATCAGTATGATTGTGCAAATTAAATTGATGCGACATCATATAGGCATTGCCTGGAGAAGAAAGGATTTGATTTTCAGAAATGCTGGATACTTGCAAAGTTCAGCTGCCTTCAGATCACTTTGAAAAAAGTGAGTCTTTGGTGTGGAACCTTTGTTTAGGCAATGACAAAAATATAATTTTTAAGGTAAAGGACAGGGAGCAAAGAAAGAATTTATAAGAAATTATGAGAAGTAAAGACATAAGAATTCTCAGGATAACATTTAGACTTGGGCAAATTCTATGAAATGAAATAAAACCACAACATGGCAGCTAATATATGAGTAAAATTCACTTTATTAAAGTTGTTGTTAGATTTTTTTATTGAAGTGTTAAATGAATATTTAGTAAATTGATATAATCATAGGAAATTTGTCATTTTGCAGTCACTACTTGACATTGTTATTTTCAGTTTTCTGTCTGATACAAAATTATTCTGATAGCTACCATTGATTTTCTAGAGTATTACAAAGAGCACTATTTGCACTCCTTACTAAAAGAAAGAACTCCTTCCTGAAAAGAAAGAACAAGTACTTTATTTCCCCCAGAAGTCAGCTCTCCAGGCTGCAGTTAGCGAACTATTGTTTTTCTATACCACCAACTCCTGTAAAATCTTAGGTTTCATTAAAAGTATCTAGTATTTTTCCATGTACTTTTGGTTATGGAAATGTTTCAAATTCAGATTACTCCTAGATCGTCAAGGTAAAAGAGCAAGAGACTTGCATCATTTAAATCTAACTAATTAAATGTTACCTCTGAAACATAATGATGACATTAAACTGACACTATCCTTCTTATGTCATACCATGTCCTTTTTGCAGAATCATCCAGATAATTCAGTATCTGTTCTTTAATAATGCATTTAAGCCTTCTGAGAGCTGTGAAAGACAATGTCTTCCTTGCCTTCAAGAATGCAGTGAGACATAAAGCTTTTACTGAGAGCTTTTTGGGAGGCTGTTTTTACATGTCCAAGAAGACCTCACTTTTCAGGACAATGTAAGCTGAAAATAATAGAGATTTCAGGAAAGAATAGCATAATATAGGTTCTGTTTTGTGCTTGTTTCATCACTTGGGACTGTTTAATCAAGTCTAATCTTTTAGGTTTACTGTGCCTTTCCTTACTGAGTATATTAGTAGTCCATAAAGAATCTTTTCTATGCCCATAATGCACTGAATACAAACAAGCAGTAGAAGTGCCGTTACTTCTGAGAGGTGACAGGATCTCTACCTGCTCGAAATACAAGTTGAAATCTGGGCTATTGGAAGAGTCTGGTCACTGAGCTCAACTGTGGAGCCTCGGCAATATGTGCTCTGTGTTCAAACTTGCTGCGCTGTGGAAAGTAAGGACAGAGAGCAACTTTAGAAGACATCTTACAGTTACACACAGAATGGGGAGAGGCAACAATGGAGAACTGAGATTAATTTTTGACAAAGAACAACTGGACTACTTCCAAAAGGTGCATTGGAGGATGATGGCAAGTGTTAATGCCTGAATCTTTCTTACCTAATTCCAAAGAAACAACGCATCTGTACAACTCAAGAAACCTCCAGACATATACAGAATGTTTAAGGATTCTGTGTTAGCAAAAATAATAAGAAAGGGGACGGATGTGAAAAAGAATGGAACTGAGTCGCAACAGCACTGAAAGAAAAGCTAAAGAAAGAAACGGATAAGCAGAATGTGTCAGATCATTTGTGACGTGTTTGTACACTCAACCATGAGTAGAATCAACATTTTTTAAAAAAAATTGGTTTTGGTTTCATGCTGCACAAAATATTCTTTTGATCTAATGAGGATAGTTAGAACTGGGGGCTGATGCTCAGCCCAGGGAGAAGAGGGAGTGTCATTCCCTTACCGTGCTCATCCCAAACCTTGTACTCTCTGCATTGCTGAGAGGCAATTCGAAGAGCTGCCAGGAGTGTCGGTGACTTAACTGAGCTGTACGGGGCAGAAGAAATACAGCGATGTGCTGTTCTGCTCCTTTTTTACTCCTGACACACCCCATATGCTGAGATGGTGGGTGGCAGTAGGAGAGTTGGCACATTAGCAGCAGTGCATTCACTGTGCCAGGGGAATAATCTGTTGGCTGGTTATATCTCATTTCTAACTAATTTTTGCTTCCTGAGTAGCCTTAAGAGGTGAGATCTTCACAGAAAATCCAGCTCTTGGAGTGTGTGATAGAGCAGTCTAGAGAACGGTCTGAAGCTTGTGCCTTTGAAGCTCTATTTTGAATATTGATTTATTATATTTTAGAAAAAAACAACCAAACTCTAAGCTGTCTAAAACTTGAATGCATTAGCAATTCTGCTGAAAATAATACAACTGTTATGCCTTTGTTATGTTTTTAGGTATGTACATACACAAGAAAATTCACTACACCAGAAAATTCAAGTAGACAAATCAAAGCAGAAACAAAAAACCTTCTTATTTTCTCTGTTAATAACACTGCTTGTTAAACAGAAGTTGGCATAGAATCCCAGTGTGAAATTGCCAAGAAAAGATTGTTAAATTGGCATAAGCTTTAAGTTGTTTCACTCGGTATCACATGAAAATAAGTAGAATTATATGTATTTTTGTGATTTGTATTGCTAGCGAAAAGGAGGATTTACATCGCAAGGAAAATAGGTGTGCACCATCAGGGGGAGTTCACGTTCATCTGACAACTGCAGTACTTGGCAAACAAATACAGTAAACTTGGAGGCAAGAGCAGAGAAAATATCCTGCAATGTTTTGCTGGAAGAAGCAAAATAGAGCAGAATCAATCATTTTTTCAATGAGAGTTTAAGGTGACTCGGGCCTTGCTCTTAACTCTGCAGAGGAGCTGTGTACCCCTCTTTACTACAAGTGGAAGGCGTTTCTTCCAGCAGGGTGGGTACAGGGCTCCTCTTTTATAACCAAGACTTCCGCCTCCTGGGGCTTATGACACTCGATGGAGTTACAGAGGCTGCTGAAAAGAGAGTGGTCCTTCTCCTCCTTGCCTTTGAGCAACTGCGGGCTGCTCCTCATGCATCAAACTCCACTTGATGGCTTAATTAGTTAGCCCCAAGAAAGCTGCAAAACCAGGGTGAGGGGTGGAAAACCCTTGAACAACATAGTTATTAATTGACCTTTTTGCCTTATTGTAGTGTTGTAAGTATTCAGAGGTATTTGGTCTTACTATGTTTCCCTCTAAAAATCTAAATTTGTGTTTCTTTGTGTCTCTGTGTCTATGGATGACATGGAACTCCTCTGGCAATTGTGTAGACTTGCTGCTCAGTTCAGCTTAGATGTGTACAAAGATGGTTCTTTACGCCTGCCTTTTGTATGTGGTCTCGAATCTGAAGTATGTGGAATAAAATCCTGATTCCACTGAAGTCAGTTTGGTTTTCACTGTTGGTTTCATTTGGACGAGGATTTTAACAGAAATTAGCAGAAGATAGGGTGTTTTTTGCAATGGATTCCTGGTGCCGAAGTCTCTCTCTTCACATCTGGAATAAAGCTGCAGACAGCACAGGTGTACAGCAGAATTCCAGGGATGGCAAACGTAAAAGCAATTTGATAAGATAAAATGTAGAATGGTATGGTGGCCTAAACACATTACCAGCTCTGCTCCTCCCATAGCTCTTCTTTGCCAGAAGCCACTGTCATTCTGACAAGGGCAGCAGAAGGGAAAATGTTACTGCACCTAAATTTTTTTTAGTTACCAAACACATTAATTTAAAAATAAAAATCCTTCATAGGTAATGAAGTGAGGTGGCTGCAGAAAATGTTTTTCCTTTGACCACAAGTGTGACAGCCTGTAGAGGAGAAGCAGAGAGGGCAATTTGAAATTATAGTGTCCTAAAGCACTCCAAAAGAATTTATTAAAGGGTGTTGGTTGGAGCCAGAAAGTACTTGTGAGAGCTTTTATTTTGTGCAATAGGAAAATTCTGTTGGTGTAAGAATTGTTACCTTTTTCTTATGTATTTGAAAAGTGAGGATAGTGAAGTCTTGTTTTGGGTAAAGAGAAGTCAAGAGTCTGTACCAAAAGAGTTCTGCGGATACAAAGAAATACTAAGTAGTTTTGACTAATATTGAAATAGTTGTTAAAGCAGAAAAAATGAATAGGTACAGCGGAGGAACACGATCTCTTTGAACCTAATTTGGCACATTGATGATTAGGATGCTTTTGGAACCTTCCTGCTGACTGGCGTATGTAGTATTCAGGCTAGAAATACCAAGTCAGAAAACAGAATTGTTTTGGAGAGACTTGTTGCTGTTCTGTCCCTCAGGGGATTTGTGTGGATTTTGCTGAAATTCACTCTCCGCTTTATTTTGTTCATTACCTTGTTCTGTGCTGCGCAGTGAGAGAGCAGTAAGTTATCAGACAGAGGGACTGAAGGGGAAGATGAAGATAGCCTTCTCGTTCCATCAGGAGTGGGAGGTGAAGCAGCAAAGAAGACAGGAAGGACGGATTCAGGGAGATAACACAGTAGCTTACAACATGGAGGACAAGAGAAATACTTAAAGGTAAAAGAACTGACAAAATTTCACAGCAGGCACTAGTGGGAGATGAGAATCCGAGGGAAACTTCATGCCATGTGAGAAACAAGCTTTCATTGATCACAACATGCCATGATGTTTCCATGATAGCACTGTCTAGGAAACCATTAACTGTGGTGAGAAGAGAATACAATATTTGACAACTTTTTGTTTTGTTTTAAGAGGTACACATTAAAAATACATCTAACATATGGGACACAAAGAATCTAAATAATGTTATTAAACTCTGGTAGATGTGAATCTCCAGGGATGTTTACATATGCTTTTGAAGAATACTGAAAAACATTAGATTCTGCATTTCCAGGCTTAATTCATCATTTTATTTTATTCTGTTTAAAGAAATCTATGCAGAATTATTAAGTTACTCAAAATAAGTCCAAAATAGAAGACTGAGTTTTATAAACATTTTACATATTTGCATTTAATTTGTTGAAAATAGTATAAAATCTGCTCACATTTGGCATCCCAAATACAAATATTAGGAACCCAATCTCCTGGTAATTTTTAACAGTATGATTTAACAGTCTTCCAGGAGATATTATGCTTACTTTTATTTTAGAATAAGGAATTTTATTTTAGTATAGGAAAAATAATATGTATGCATGTCTTTGTACCTTATGAGCTGAACTACTGTGTGTTAGCTTCTGTGCACACCCGCCTTCACTGCAGAAGAAAAGAAAATCCCACCAACAGCATTTCATTTGGATATATATTTATGTAGCAGGCACAAAAAATGAGGCTAGGAGATTGCACTGTGTAGAGGGTCTTTTACCTCTAAAATATAAACCTTCTGTCTTCTAGCACAGGAGGGTTAAATGCAGAGCTTTTAAGTTGAGAAAATGTGCAGTTCATGTGAAAGGTTTCATAGCACTATATACCCACCAAAAGCTTAAATGTGCCTGACTGGTTTTATGCAAGACAGTAAATTAGTCTTTACCTTTGACAGGTGAGAAGCAGTTCCTGCATGACCGGTGGCTATCACCATGCAGCTGCTACCACACAGGTGAGGCTTCCAGTTTCAAAATGATGACTGGTAAGACAAACAAGATGTCTTTCCTGGTTATAAATTTAACTCTTCTATGATTAGTCTGGGCCAATTAGGACACCCCTGGGGTTCAGACTATGGCTCAAGTACAAGCTTGAAAGCCTGATTAGCTGAGGTCTCTTGATACTTGTTCTTGGTAGTAAATGCTGGCACATATAGTATTGATTTTCATTTAGATATCTTAATGTTTCCAGACAATCCTAGCAGATGTGGGCTGAACTCAGATCTACGAGAGTGCTGGGCTGCAATCTGCAAGCATTTTTCTTGCCATTTTGTTTCATTTTTCCTAAACTTAACTGATTTGGAATCAGGAGATATAAATGAAAAATGCAGAGTTTGCCTATCAATCATGGCATGTACAAACATTGCTACTGCCCTTTTCTAACATCCTATTACCACTGGGTAGTTGGCTAGTCAAACAGGAATAAAAATTACACTGCAAACATCATAAGTTAGGCTTGATTTGTTGAGCAAGAAGCCTGACAATTCTGTAAGAGTTATATACCTCAGCCTCGCTGAAAATCAGCCTTGTTATGGCTCTGGTACGTCTATAAAGATTGTTCATTTCATATAAAACAGCTACCTGCACTGAAAGGCCTGAAAGGAAGAATGATGCTGGTTATAAATATAGAGGAAAATCTATTTGTCTGCCCCTTCGTGCTGTTAGCAAGTCACACGATGCAGCCCTTATGCTGTTCCTAGGCAGCAGGGGGAGTTTTCCATGGCCACCTTTTGCTTTCATCTTCTGGCCTGGACTGAAGCACATCATCTCTCTTTGTCATATGAGATAAAGCAATGAAGTGTGACCAGTGCCACTGCATTGCACTCTGCCCACCAGGAGCACGTTAATGATAATGAAAAACTATACTGCACCACATTTAAACTAAATGTGAGCGTAAGGCTGTCTGTCGGCAGACTGGTATAACAGTTAATGTCATAAAAGATAAATAGAAATTATTAGAATTGGCTTGGAAGGGATTTTTTATAGAGCAGGGTTGTATTCCTTTAAAGATACATTATCGGACTGTTAAATCTAATTTCAGACTACTGGGCAATTAAAATGATTAACATTCTTTACTCATATAGTTCGATTCATTAAAGTTTTAAACACCCTTTACACACTATTTATGTTGAAAATCGAGAAATAACATGTTAAAATGTCTTGGATCATTAATCATTCAAATTTGCTGTATAACTACTTTCTCAAAACCTTAGCACCACAGTGAATATTTACAAAGCTCAGAGGCATTTTTGAAAGGATGAGCAAAATCAAATTCCACCCACCACTGATATGTTCGACAGACCTTTGGTAGTTCCCAGGCCCTTTGTGTTTGCAGGAAAAATCAGTCAGAAAATTCCTAAAAGATTGTTTTAAAAGTTATTCTCCCCAGGCGCTTGTATGAGTCTTAGCTGTCCTCATCTGGGGGCTTGCTCCCTCTTTGATATTTGAAGGTAACAGCATGGATGCTGTTACTGAAACTAATAGTAACTCCAAGTATAAAGTCTTGTGTAGTGAAATAAAAATATAGTCTGTATGTGGCTCTTAGATTTCAAAAATGTCGGATGAAATATTGTATTATCTACTGACAAACCAGTTTATTAGGTGGATCTAAGAAGAGATCTTCAGACTAGTAAATGCTGCCATTAGTTAGAGGTGAAAGACCTACTTCCCTTCTTTGTTGGCATTTGTAACAACCTCTGAAACACTGTAGGAAAAGTCATATTAAATCTATAGGTTTTTTAGTGTTTTGAAGCACTGGTACCCCATATTCTGGGAAGCCAGATTATTGTGTTTGCCTGTCCTGGAAGCAATGATAGAACTTGTGGCCCATGAACTGCCTCATGTTGCACCAGGTAGGAAAGCTCAGTATTTGCATGTCACAAGTTCAGAGAAGCACACGGGGGCTGCAGGAACCGTGATGCTCCCTGTGTCACTGAATGTCCTGTGTCACCGAATGTCCCGTAGGCCAGATATGCTGAACAAGTATGGTCATTACTCTTTCTGTGGCACTCTTAGTAAGAGGGAGAGGTAATTATAATTAGCCTCTTTGAAATCACCCAGGGGCTCAGCAGATATGTTAAAAATGTAGATGGTATTAAACACAAAGATGCAGCTATATTTTCCCAGCTGGCAGCATGATCCTAGCACGGAGCATTCAGACTCCCTCCTAGATGCCAATTTCAGGAGCCGTGCCCTCCCTGGGCAGGCAGTGGAGAAATGACTTTCTAATTTAGGTGCTCTGGATTAGGCCCAGTTATCTTACAGACTTACTGCACTGCCTCCTAATTTATTCACTTGAACAGGATGCCCAAATTCAGTTAGAGACAACTGCAGTAATCCTGGGATCATTAGGAAATTATGTACTGACAACAAATGTGTGCCCAGTCAAGTGGCTCATCTCACAGTAAGATGTGACAGTATGAAAGGGTCAACTAGCTGTAGAGGATCCACACAGCTTTTCTGGAAGAGACCATTTTTTACCTCTTTGATTTGCAGTTCCTCCCTTCGTTCCCTTACTCTTATTCTCTAACACTGCCTGACAATGACTGGCTCGCTATGCAGAATCAAACCGTGCTATTTTACAGTACCATGTGCTGTATCTGATGCGGTTCTAACTCCAGACAATAAAGGGAACTGTCAGCCTCTGTCAGTAAGGATGTTTCTAATGCCGTTCCATCACTCATTTCAAGAGGAACACAAGCAGAACCTTTCCCTTGAGAGACTGACAGCCGTTATCATCTCAGCAATACTATAGGCTTTTGCTGACTTCAGGGAACAGAAATCCCAGAGGTACTCCTGAATTTCATGCCAGTGTACGGTGCTCTAAGCCATCCCACCAAATTGGGCATACAGAGGTACTACACCATTGTAGAATAGGGCTGACAATTAACAGTTATTCAGATGAATATTAAGATCATACTACTTTCAAACAATTAATTTGCTTAACTTTTTCCTGTCTCAAATACAGAGGAGGGAAACAAGATGGAGAAATAGTCCCCTTAACTCAGACAGAAATCACTATCTGACTTCTTGCTGCTGTCAGCCGTGTCCCATGTCTTACTCAGAGGACTGGGACTTCAGCATATTCATGATCTCTCTGGCATCACTGTGGTAGTCATGACTCCTGCATCATTCTTCCAAACTTTTCTTGGAAATTTGGATGGCAGAAGGTGGGATGAGGGAGGGAATCTAAAGGACTGAAAAGAGCTTTCCTATTCGTATTAGAGTAGTGAGAATAGGAAATACTCCTGTTGCATTGCTTTTATACACCAGAAATTTATCCATCATTTTGATTTGTGACAGAGTTTAGGCCTTCAAGTTGACCTAGCTGTGTTTTGTCACACAGTATTAGTATCGATTCAGATGGCCTGAGTATCTTTGCCTAAGCTTAGCTGTCCCAGACAAGACTGCAGATGAGTTCTGCTCAAATGATCAGTCAGAAGAATACAGGGAGCTGAAAATATAAACCCAGAATACCACAAAACCTCACAGATATCTATTAAGTACAGAATACAAAATTTAGTCCAGGACTCTGCCTTTTCTATTTTGCTAATAATCAAAATTATATGACATGGGAATTACTTTTATTGTCAGTATATCTGGGAAATGATTTTTCCTTTGAGTTTTTTAGACTTCTTATACTTCCCATTGATTTTGATTATTTACTCTTTGACACAGGGAACACAGGCAGCCCATGCTGTGCAAAAGATCAGAGGTGGCTTCATTCCTCAAGGCTATTGCCTTCTTTAATTCTTCAGTGTAGGATCAGTGAACTGATTGCATTTTCTTCTATTTGACACTTTATATTTCACGTTTCTTTATCAAACTATCGTAACATGCTCTCTTTTAGAGCAAGCTGCTCTGAGAATATAGCCTTTTTGTCTTGGCCGTTGTTATAACCCTTTAGTGACTTGTAACAGCAACTTTCAACCTCTGTCCTGATTAATAGTCTATCAGTTAAACTCGATGGAGTTGAGTATCTTGTTAATCCACTTTCTGTGCTTTTCTTTTATTGGCGTTACATGTATTTCATATTTTATCGTCACATGATGTGACTTGAGGGTAGTTGTTCTTTGATGTTTTTCTTCATTCAGGATAGTCTTACAGGCCTAAAGGGAGATTTTTTTTAGCTGCAAACACTGTATGCCAAATCTGGAAGTACAGAGCACAGATCAAATGTTTTATAAATAAATAAAAAAAAAAATGTACAATCTATTTGAACGTGTAGTTTTGTATGAATTTTTGAAAAACAGCCCCTTGGACAGACATGTTTTACAATGGTGAGAAAGAAGTCAAGGGCTATGAGTGTTTAGGGTCATGCTACCTTCTAAGAGATCTACTTTCTATTAGAAAATAGTTAAAGTAAGTATCCAAAATAGAAAAAACAGAAGTTAGTTCTGTCAAACCTGACTTCAGGTCATGGTTCTAAATATTTTGATCAAATAGGCTTCTCTGTCCTTTTCTCCACTATAAGATATGCTGTGTAGTATATATTTTCAGTGACAAATGTTTGTGTTGTGAGTCCCTGTAGATGAAAAGTTGGGTGATGTTAGATCAAAGTCTCTAGTAATTTCATAATTTCTTTATGAAGAAATGGTTGGTTTTGGCTGTAGTTGGCATCAGTCTAAATGAATAAGTAAAATGGGATGATGTCAGCTCATATAAATAATAGCAGCCTTCTCCTGCTAGAAATGTCTTTCTTCTGGAGAAGCCAGTTGTCCCACATTAATGCATTTCTAATCAAAAACACTAAGTCCCATATGGTATTTTTTAACACATTTGAGAACCCTGGTTAAGGCAGAGTTCTAAATGTGCTGGAAACCAAAGTTCATTGTTGTTCAACACTCAAAAGACTGTACAAAGAATATGCCCTTATATTTCTGTGTAGTCCTTTTTATTAGTTTTATAGTACTGGGTCTCATTCTCTTTCCTCCCCCCCTTTCTCTGCTTTTTCTGAAATGGCCTTCATGTTACCATATTACAAGGTTTATCCTCTCTCTCCCTTTTAAACATAATGAACATCAGAAAACGTCCCTGGGGCATTAACAAAAACTGAGAGGGGAACATCCCAGAATACCGGGACGTGGTGAGGAAGTCCACAATTGTTCAGACTGACAAAATACTAGAGCTTAAGATAGAGCTTGCCTATAGAAATGCTACTTGAAAAGAATTTGTTCACATTTTTATGAAAAAATAACTCAAAAGGTACTTTTATCTTGTATTTTTGTGTTTGTTGTTTAAAACAATGACATCTACTTCCTCTGAGTCATCATTAACTTATTTGCCAAAATCTCATATCATGGCATGTAAGGTAGAAAACAAACATGAATTACTAGAGTAAAGTACTGTATACTACCTAAAATTTCTTATGCTGTGGAGGCCCTTCAAAATCTAAGTGCATCAAAAAACCCAACATTTCAGGTTTAACTCTGAATTTTTACAAATTTGAAGCAGATGTTTGAGTATGAGTTGTGCTAAAATAAACAAACTTAATAGTGGTGTTTTGTAAAATTTACTTGTTTTCATCACAGAATCATATAAGAATATAGGCTGGAGGGTCAGCTAGTCTAACAGCCTGCCCAAAGCAGGGCCAACTATGTGAGGTTGCTCCAAACCACATCCAGATCAGTTTTGTATATCTTAAAGGATGGAGATTGCACAGCCTTGGTGGGCCCTTGTTTCAGTATTTGACCACCTTATTGTTAAGTAAGTAAATAAATAATCTAGTAAAATTTCCCATGTTGCAACTTGTGTTCCAGGGATGTGGAAACCTGAGAGGAGACTTTTCAAGTAGAAGCGGAGTCAAAAATACTCAGCACCTTGTGTCCCTCTTTATCACTGTGTCTCCTGTGCCCTTTGATCAGTGGACCCACATTTTCTTTAGCCTTCCTTTTGTTGTTCTTGTGCTTAATGAAACCCTTCCTGTTCTTCCTAACATCCCTTGCTAGTTTTAGTTTGACTTTCCTAATTCCATCCCTGTGTTCTTGGGCAATATCTCTGCTTGGTAGCCCATTCCGGTTCTCACCTTTAGTGTATTTCCTTTTCACATCAGCAGAAGTTCCTTGTTCGTTCATGCTGGACTTCAGCTGCACTTGTTCAAATTCCTGCATGTTGGAATGGACTGCTGTGGGCCTTGAGGAGCTTTTATGTGACCAAAAGATTTCAAGAAGTGGGGGAGAAAGGAAAAAAAAAAAAAAAAAAAAAGAAAACACACACACACAAAAAACCCAAAACAAAACCCCAACAAACAAACCAACCAACAACCACACCAATATTTTGCTTTCCAATTCTGGTCTGACAATTACAAGATAAGGAAATATATTTCTGTGTATGTGTTAGGAAGCAAAACTGCCCTTAATGGCAAATTTGGCAGCAGAAGAAAGAAATGAGAGGGAATGGGGAGTGGTAATGAAGGGGTTTCATTTCAGCATGCACAATTCAGAGCTTGAGGAAAACTGAGATAAAATGATGAATTCTGTCTTCAGGTCCTACAGTTCAACTATTCTTCCTTGCAGAAATAGGCTTTGTCTAGAGTGATTGTCTAGCTGACAAACAGTTGTGTTACTTCATCACACTGAGCATCTTTTCCTTTAGAATTTTTACATTTACTTTTAATCAGAAGATTGTAAGGAAAAAATTAATCAGTGGACACTACACACTGCATATTGACAAAACTGTATCCATGTAGGTGGAGGGATAGAGCTTACCTACTTTCTGCATGTGCACAACTTTTAAACAGGCTAAAACTTGCAGGATGAAGAGAGACCTTATCAGAGGCACACTTAAAAATATCTATCTGAAATTATTGTTCTGCACACCTGGAGTCTCTTTCAACTCATGTGAGGCTCCTTCCCGCAGTGTCAGCACCAAGCGGTTATTCCAGAAGGATAACAGAAGCTAGAAATTTAGTTAGAACGTGTTCACATGCAGAAGGAAAACCAAGCATGCCAATGTGCTTCCTCTAGTTAACTTAAATTGCTCCTCTGACCCTGCAGCGCTTTTCACTGATGTACTGCTGTAACATTACTCGAATGACATTCTGTCATTTGCTGAATGTTAACCTGCAAAAATGCTATATTTGCTCCTTTACTTTGAGACAGGATGACATGCACTGCAGCCCCCGGTTGTTGGGGGGTAATTTTATGCTCCTTTCCTGACAGACAGGATTCCAATAACACCATATGTCAAAAACTCCAACCAATTCCAGTCATGTACCCACACCGTCCAGCTGTCACAGCTATAATTATTGAAACTAAAGCCCAGAGAAGTTTGTAGTTTTGGAAGTGCTCTAGTCTCCTTAGATCTTTACTACTGATGTTATAGCTGATTAGGACCCTGCCAGCCTTCTGTTGGTCTCTTGAAAACTGCTGTAATTCTCATTCATCATGGAATCTAACCAGCTGCTCCAGAGCCATCCCCTCAAATGTGTTGCTTGATGTTATACTTTGCTGTTGTCCTGACCTTGATACTTGGACGTTCAAACAAAGGCTACTTATTATGTTGAAGTTGGTACAAAAGGATCCAGTTAACTACATTCTGTACAGAAAAATGAAAATATTTTTATGTAGGTACTTGGTGCCGCTGTGAAAACTGCTACTAATCCACACTCATTTCTCAGTCATCCTGCTGTATTTTCGTGATCATTTCAGGCAAGGGAGTGAGAGGCGGTGACCTCCTTTCAGGCTGACGTTGAGCTTTTGGCAGGAATGTCTGTCTTGTCTCTTAGCAGAGACAAAAGCAACTCCTGTAATCAATGTTTTGAGCCTTTACATCCGCTTTTGTCACTTTCATCCAAATGTAATGAAGTTTAACATCTTCTGATTCTCTTTGAAACTTTGGTCTGAGAGTTCATCTGTTGGCTTCTTCTGTTAATATGTTAAAGGTGAATGCTTTGCTGTATTGAGGTGTTTATAACTTTTAAACTTTCTGACAGCCTTTGCGTTCATATCCATTGCAGTGCTAGATATGTGTAGTACATAAAGCAGAACCTTTTTAGATTGCATTTTCACATGATATTCTTTTTTGCCTCCAGAAAGCAGGCTTTCTTGTACCCATTGCAGTGGTTTCACTGACAGTGTTAGTTATGCTTTTCTGGTTTGTTCATTCACTTAGGAGGCATTTTTTTATACAAAAATTTATCAAGACTATACAATTTAAATAAAAACCATGTAATTTATATGGCTTGTATTTTGATCAAACAGCAAACTGTAATCAAGTGCCTAGGCTCCAGTGTACTGCTTTCAACGTGGATTTTCTAAACTCTTTTGAGATGCTAGGTAAGAAAATGTCAATACATTTAAAGAAGAAATGTTTTATTGATGTGGAGAGATTTTAAAGTGTGAAAAGCAGGACTGAGCTGGAATTCCTAGACTGGAACAACTGACCAATTTCATGAAGGAAATGAAGGAGGGAAATTTGTTAAAAATATTCTTTAGCAACCTTTTTTAATTATGAAGAAACTATTTTAGCAAAAGTGGCCACCAATAAAATTGGAATTTGATATTGCTGGTGAGAAAGCTCAGAATGGCTTTGAATGTTGGAAGAAAATCAAGTGTGTTGTCATGAAGATCACTGGCTCCCATTTACAGGCAGCAAGATTTAAAAGGCAGACCAGATTTTTCTGAATACACGTAAGAAATTATCTCAAACTGAAAACAAAATGTCTTTCATTTATGGTTAATTCATAGTTTTAAGATACCTTTTAATGGCCAGGTTGGGAATGAGTTGAGACTCGGTCCAGTGGACCCTAAGGTCCTCATTGTTTCCCAAAACTCTGTGTGCAGGATGTTGTATTTTCTCACGAATTAGCTCTTGGTGGAAGCCTGAAGTCAGCAACTTCTGGACAATTGATTGTGTCTGACCCCACTTTGGGACACTTAGTCGTTCTCCTTAAAGTGAGCTGAATAGCGGGTGCAATGCAACTGTTCAGTAGGAGACTGAGGGAGAATAAAAAGGCAATCATCAGTCAAAGAGCTCAATACAGCTGGATGACCAAGGACATGGAAAGAAAGTAAACAGACAGAAAAACAAATAGAGAAATCAGCGTAAAAGCAGCAGAGGGATGTGTAAAGAGAATCATGATACATGGAGTGGATCACAAAGATGAGTGAGACATTTGGTTATGTTAGCAGTGAAATACAAGCCTGAGCAAACAGTTTAGGACAGCGAGCAAAGGATAAGTGATGGAGAGAATATTTTGAAGGGCATAGGGTGGAGTATAAAAGAAATTAAACAGGCTTTAGAAGTTTCCCGCTAAAAATGTAGGAGACAACACATGTTTGAATTCTGAGACACAGAAAAAAACTCAGTAAGAAACTTGGAAGAAAAAGGGGAAAGCCATAGGTGCAGGGCTCTGGCTAGCACGCGGTGAACATTGAGTAAAATGCAACCTGCTCAGAACAAGAAGACTTATACTATAATATAAAAACTATCCAGGACTGAATGAGTAGGGGAAAGTGAAGAGTGCACACCTGCTTTAGAAAATAATAAGAAAGAAATGCTTACAGAATGGATGAGGAAGATATGACAGATGTTTTTATGTAATATTTATAAGATATGATAGATATTATGTGATATTTGTAATAAGACAGAAATTGGTGTAGATACAATATAGCTGACTCTACTAAAATCTTTCATAGTCTTGAAAATAGGTTTAGCATGCTATCTGGCAGAAATGGCATATTTTGGGAGCTTAATTAAACTAATAGAAAACATTTAGAGGAAGTTATAAATTGCAATTAGAGAAGACGCCGATAGAATGGGTCTCTGTGATTATGGGAGTAGGACAAGCCAGGTTGCTGTTACTGCTGTTGTTCAGTTTAGGGTTGGTTTTGAATTCAAAGATGAAGGGAGAGGCAGGAAGAATCATGTTTGAGAAAACAGTGAAAAAACTTAGCTTCTCAGAGGGTATTCATCTTATGGCTTCGTTAAAGAACCACCAGAGTTTCTCTAGAGAAACTGAGACCAATAAGCAGAAATCCAGACTGAGGATCAGCATAGAGAGATAAGGAATGAAGTTTGAGACAACTTAGAAAGGACTGTTAAAAGACCATTTGAGGAATTTCGGATAACTGTTCTTTTGCTTTTTCCTCTTGTTTGATAATAGCGCTATTCTTACCAAACTCAGTCTCTTGCTTCAGTAATCTTCAATCTAAGCTTTTTAAAAAGTGAATGTGTGGGAAGTAGCACCCTGGAAAGCTCTATGTGGAGCTTTCGTACTTAATCTAATGGATCTAAGCATTTGTTAAGCAATCTGGAGAGGCGAACTTAGTTGAGGGTGCTCTTAGAACTGATGGCTAAGATAGTGCTACTAATTCATGACAAGTTTGAATGCAGTTGTATGTATTAAAATGTTCTCAGTGATGTAGTTGTCAAGTCCTTTTCCCTCGTTATATATAACAATTGGGAAATTTCCTAAAACCCTTAGATCTATGTAAATGATAGTCAAGTGCCCACTTTGTGTCTGCTGTGTGTAATCTGGAAGACCGTGGGGGTTTAATTTAAATGAAATTTGGAAACAGTTGTAAAAAGGGCTTTGGTTGATTATACAGAACTTCCTCATGTTTCTGGAGTGGGGTCGTTGGAGATCACGTAGAAGACGCCTAATTCTCTGTTGTTACATCATGTTGCCGAAACAAACGCAAGCTTAATAGAGCAATACTATACATGGCAGCAGGAATGCTGCAAAAATGTCCAAATAGGGAGCTCGCTGGCCTAGTAAGCATTCTGTTGAGTTGGATATGGAACTTTTAATTGCGTGCAAGAAAATAATGAAAGTGATTTCTCTGATTTATTGTATCTATGCCAACCGAAGCAAAGGAAGTACCCATATCTCCTAGGAAGGAGTACAGTTATGCTTATTTGACAAAGATTTGATTTGCTTTTTAATGATTTTTAATACTGTGAAAATTTTGTCATATAAAAACTTTTAGTTTTCACTTTTAGACTGTTGATCTGGCGTGCAAAGAAAACCTTGTTCTTACCAGATATTTTGAAAATTATTCAAAGACAACAATGTTTTTATGAAATTTTTATGAAGTTTTAAAAAGATGTAGTAGTAGTCATACAATAATAATGATATATTGATACTCATCTACTTTGTTAGGAAGAATTGTTACTTTAAGGTAATTATGAAATTGGACTAATGTTGATATAGTTGCAGTTTTGTTTTGTGGGGGTTTTTGTATGTGTGTGTAACAGGGGAAAAATACCCCAAGAGCCAAGAAAACAATAGTTGTTCATAGTTGTTACTTCTTTTTCATCTGACAATGCAGTACAGAAGTCTGCTAGGCAGAAGCATGCCAAACTTATTTTTATCATTATTGCTGTTATTACAATAATATACTTTAAATTTGTAGCCTTGAGCCATCATGGGTATATAAGACTATATGTGTAGCTATACATACCTAATTATTTGTGGAAGGTATTGGTATTGTAAATACAGCTAATCTTTGTTATGAGAGTGGCATTAATAACAGAATTTCATAAATGCCAACATATAGTATGATAATTTCAAGACTCTCTGAAAATATGGCTTATTTTAGCTAAAGATGTTCACAAATGCATGTTGTGTGTGTGGATGGGAGGGGGAGGAGGGCTGTTTTGTGCTTAGAATGCTTTCTGATGCATAAATATTAGCATTAAATAATTTTGAATACCTTGTTTCCTAAAAAGATTAGTAGCTCTTCTCTATGTGATAAATTGTACAAGAGTTATTGTTCACACCAGTCTTCATACTGTATTATTCTGTGTAGCTTTAAATAACCAAGTCCAAATTATGCTCAGCAAGCTGTTGGGAAAGCTTGGAGGAATCTCAGAGCTGAAGGGCCAGTTTGTGCCCTGACTTACATCGTGTGCAAATGCACTGACTTCATGCTGGCTGTAAAGGATATAAGGTGATAAAGGATTTTTTTTTACTTAGCTTGCGTCTATGTTTTTTTATATTTCTTATTTAGTTATGATTCCATCCTAATTGTAGAGGAACATTATGCCTCTGTATTGCTAGTTTTTAGATAGCAGCCTTTCAACTTCTTTTATTTGGCATTTCACATTTTACATGAAACTCTTATTTAGGAAAAAGAAACCCTATACACTTTTTTACTAAAACTCCAATTTATATTGTATCACATTTGGAATCACAAACTTTGCACTTGTAAATATTGCACAATAATGTGTATTCTTTGTAGAAAGTATACTTGATGTCTTATTGTGATCATATATTTGTTTCCTTAAATTGGTAAGTACATACAAGTTCTTTTTTTATGCATCTACATTGTTTCATTTCAGTTAGACTTTTCACACTCCATGTTGCTCTGATTTTAGAAGAGATCACACTTGCTATTCTGCATGTAAAATTATAGGCATTGGGGAGACAGGCTGTGTAAATGTGGATTCACCCAATTTGGTTTGAATCACCAAAGATCCAGCCAGATATTGCAGGACAAAGTATTAGTGTAGCATTTTGCATGACTTTATATTTCTCCCTCTCTTCTAATTGTCTAAGTGTGATTTCTTATGCTAGAAAATAGAGACTGAAACAAGGGTTCTTTGGAAATATCAGTTATCCCACTGTACTTAGGTGTTTTCATCTGATTTTGTTCCCTGATGACTTCTGCAGCAAGAAAAACTCAACTTCTGCATATTGTTAAGTGATTGGCAGAAAGCGAGAAAAGCAAAGACATCCAGTCATAGACCTAGTATTAGTTCAAGCTGTGCAAATAATTTAACACACCAAGTGAAAGAGGTGAACTGAGCAGTTTCCACTGAGATTAAGGACAAGGTGACGAATTCCACTTTCCTTAATGATCTTAGGGAAAAAAAAAAAAGTATTTTGTAAGACTATCCATCTTACAGTAATTAGACCTAAGTCTGTTTAATAAGGAGAGTAGAAGGCCAGATACTGCAGTTACTTTTTTTGCTGTCCCACCATATACCTTGTGCACCTTTACTGATCAGGTGGTCCGACTGAAATGGGTAAGATTATTGTTTTAGTGCATGGCGGTTCATTATGTGGGAGTGGACTTTGTGAATAGGTCCTCCTCAATTACTCTTTTATTAGTCTGCTTTCTGTACTGCCAAATACTGACAATTCACCTCACCATTGACTAATACAGGGAAAATGTTACTAATTTCAATGGGAAAAATGAAAACCACACAATGTGTAATTACTCTATATTCCACAGATCCTCCCATTCTTATTTCAAGTGGAGAGGATGCTCACCCCTACTCAAGTGCTAAGAGACTGAACCAAGATATGCTACTATTCAGTACTCACTACAGTTTGTTTTCATAATAGTTTAATTTGGCAGTAATTGAACTGGAGAAGCTAGATTAGAGTGACAAGAATCAGAAAATTAATGCAAATTTTTTGTGATTAATGACTTCAGAAATAACTGGCTTAGAAAACCTTGTTGGCTTTACCAATCCCTTCGGTTAGGGTTATTGTGTAAGCCTAGTTTGGCTCTTCTGCCATTTTGTGTTTTCTGGGCTCTCAGATGCAAGTTTGAATATCAGAGACTTTTGCAAAATTATAACTATTTGAAATGTCCACTGAATCTGCAAATACAATGAGTAAAATTACTAGTAGATATCATAGACTAATTAGGAAAAAAAAAAAAGTCAAACATAGCTATGGTTAAGGTCTGCAACTTGCCTAAGACACATAACATGCAGTCTTTCACTAAATGAATGAAAAAATTTGTAATCTCTACTTGAAAACTGATTCAAACTATAATGTGCCAAACTGCTTCAAAAGGGACCTTTGTAAGCCACACTCTAGAAAAGCAATTGGTAAAACCAAGAACTTTTTGTTTTCAGATCAGGGCCTCTTATCACCGTCATAATAGAATTTTCAATGCACTTCCACAGAAGAGGAAAAGACTGCTTTCATATCCTTTATCTCCACCACACCTGTGAAGTTTGTCTCCTAGGATTCCTCCTTAAGTGACCTTTAGAAATTTTTGCATAACCTTGCCACATCTTCTACCCTAGTTGTTCTCTCATGGCCTTTACTACTTCAGACTAAGTTTTCTGCCTTCTCAAGAAGTTAGAGAAGAGGGGATCAATGAGATCTCCCACTGAGACTTTCTTCAGGTACAAGAAAGTTTAAAACTTGGGTAGGAAAACCATCATTAAAAGAAGGAGGGTTGAAAACTTCAACTTACTTCAGTTGCAATCCACCATTAAGTGCTTTAGTTTTCTGTTTCTTTATAGAAAGTTTTAGAAACTTACTCCTGTGCAAGCATAATTTTTGAAAGATCCTTTAAGGAAGCTATTAACTCTGCTGGCATATGGAGAATTTATAATTTCTGCAAGTGTTATATAGGAAAGACCCTCTTATGTGAGCATATGATGCATTTAACTTGTGATATGAAATCTGCCTCTATATCTGGCACTGATTTCAAATTTCCTGAGGTCTTTGTTTAAACTATAACAGAACTCTCAAGCACAAACTGTCACTGAAGGTGAGCTGAAGTTATGCTTAGGTAAAAAATATTAACAGAATATTTTAATTTGTTAGGCAGACCAGACATAAAGTGATGATGTGTACATTTTCAAAAGTAGCATTTACTTTCATATTACATACTGGTGCTCAATGACACCGTCTCTTCCCTGTGTCCCAAAGACGTTGTCTGATGTGTTTCTGAAATTCATTTCATCTCATGCACGTAACTGACACTCATTCTGCTGGCCAAAATTTTTAACTGTTAATTTAACTGTTAATTTTCATTACTATTACTTGCCAGCTGCATGAAGAACTGTGGCTCTTCTCCACTCCCCACCCCCCAAAATACCTCCCTTTCTTAAGAAAAACAATCTATTTTGTGTGACGGTTTCACAAAGGATTGTTGTCCTCCCAGCTGACTACCTCGTCTCTGACCAACTATCCTATGTGCACTTCTTTTAAAATAGCTGGTTATGAAGTGTTTTGCTCTTTTCCATTTGGGGCATGAAAAGAACATTTTTGTGTGTGGGGTTATGGGTGTAGGAGTGTAACATTGGTGACTGGTGAAAATAAGGAAGGTATTTTGTAGTGCTAATTCACATGTATCTAAATCACATCCTTCCAACAATGTTGTTTCTTTGAAAGATAATATATGTGGTTAGAGATGGTTTTGCTGGAACTTAACTGTTATCAGCTGGCATAAGCTGACAAAACCCCGTGTTCCTGTGTTACCCACTTCTCTAAGTAGTCTGGAGCTCAGTAACCTGACTCATGGAGAGCTTTGGCTGCTCACACTCCTGTTCTCTCCAACACTGTTTAACACTTCTCGCAGGTCTGTAGCAAGTTCAACTAAGAGGTGAACCTAAATGAGTGGTTTTTCCTTAAAAATCCAGTGCCTCTCAGATATTCAGGCATTGTTGTTGAAAACTGTGTAGCGTACTGCCCCCTAAAGAACCTTAGTTTTAGTTTGTCCAAATTAATGAAATGCTAAAAGCAGTTCAAATAGTGTGTTTTCTGTCAGGAAGCACAGCTACTTAGGTAGACCTGCAACTGAAGCTGGCAGGGGCTAGAAATATTTCTGTAAAAGTTTTTATAGAATATGTTCTATAAGTTTATATAAATTTATTTTCAAACTTGGGGCTTGTACACCAAGCTTTAAAATGAGAAAGTGAATTTTTATAATCCTGTTATGATAGAAAGGTTGACCTTAATGATTGTCACACAAATGACTTAAATAATACAGGAAAAAATAAGTAAATATTGAAATTATAAAATTATATTTTATTCTATTAAGTCCTTAGAAAATCAGCTTTGTAACTTAAAAATGCAGTAAATAAAGATGTGTATGTTAGTTATGTTGATTCTTTGCCACCTTCCTTTTACTTTACAAAAAAATGCTACACAAACCACGATTTTAGGCAAAAGCTGTTTCTGTAATATTTTTCTTCCAAGACAAATACTCAGTGCCTAGACTTTTAAACAAGTTTTTTTTATCCTTGAAAATTAAAATAAAATATTTTAATGTAATCAGTAAATTTTGTTATGAAACTTAACAGTAGCTATATTAAACGATAAGAATAACTACTATTTTGAAATTCTGAACATCTTGTAATTAGTCCAGCCTTTAAGAAATATTCAGAGTTAAGGCACATTAGAATGTATTCCACAACATGGAGACAGCCCTGACAAAGAAACATTATTCTTAGATTTACAATTAATTACCCTTATGTCTATACCTTGCATTCAATTTGCATATCTTAAAAGTGCTGTAAATTTCATAGCACTCCCTTGTTATTTAAGATCATTCTGCTTTAGTAAAAGTTTCTACAGTGATAACTTTCTCTTGATTATGTAGTTGTGAGGTCAATAAATCTGGCTTTACTTTGGTCTACAATGTTATAATTTTTCTTTTTAGTGTGTTTTTCATTATTTTGCTCCTTGTTCCTCCTGCCCTCTCATTTATAATCCCCTGAAGAACCGGTAGATAGAGAAGTCTGGCTAGAAGACGAAGTGAGTGGTCAGATTCTCAGATGTTATCTTTTTCCCAGAACGCACTGGTACTGGGTGTCTGACATGTTCTATACATCTTTCTAGTGTCAACCTCATTAAACAAATACAACTTGATGTATAGCTCTCAAGAAATGAAATTTCATGCACTGAATTTGCTCTATTCCAGGTCGTATTAATCGTTTTTCTCCCTCTTCATTTTCTACTTCAGGAGTAAATTTGTACCTTCTTGATTTCTAGCATAATTTTGCATAGTGACTATTCGCAATTTTGTGTGCTGAAATTTATCAGTGTTTTTCTGGTATTTAAAGAAATATCCATGTTTTAAGCTCAGAACTTGATGTTTCCTACTTTCTGAATGAGGAATGATTACTGCTGGACGAGATGTGATATACCATTCAGAATGTATGTGGTTCAGCATGTTTACTTTGGTCAGATACATATGTGGATTTTCTCTAAATATCAGATGTATCTGTTGCAACTCTCTTGTTGTAAATGTTGTAGTCTTCTATGGGTAATTATGTACAAATGTGCTAGAACTGTGTTTTATAGTCTAATTCAAGGTTAACACAATATCCTGTAAGACAGAAGGACATTGAACACTTTGCCAGAACAGTAAATATTACTCTCATTCTTTTTTTTTCGCCCTTCCCTTCAGCTTAAAATAATTTTAAAAAGAAATATATTTTCAAACTAAAATAAACCTTCTTTAATGAGACTATGTATTATTTACAGAAAAATGCCACTAAACTCAATTAGTACTGGTCTTACCACTGGGTAGAATTGAAGTTGTTGAATTTTTTTTTTAATGTAGTTCATTGAAGTCATTTACTGAATCTGGGGCAATATTCTATTTTTAATCAAGTTTAAAAGTATAATGTATGAGAAAACAGCACCACACTGTATAGATTTTTGTAGATGCACTGCCATAAAAAATACACAGACAAACTCATAGAGTTTATGCCCATCTTCTTTTACTAAGAAAAATTGTTTGAATGCTATTTTAAATGGGCAATTCCTTATTGCCCTAAATATTATTAATTGGTAGGTTATTAGAGTTATTTTAGAAGTTATTATTACTGTCTTTTTTATTTGATATTTTACTATATGATACTATTATTTAAAAACATTTTTCTGGGTAACAGCTCCCATCCAAAACATTGCCTGTTGCTCAGAAACAGAAATCATATAATAAAATAATGGAAAGTGGATCTATTGTGTTAAAGTAATGACCAGCTATACTTCATATATTAAACAAAACCTCAGAATACGGTATCGCAAAGGCTTTTTTATTGAGTGAACCAATCGTGAACTTTAAAGCGTTTTTAAAATGAAGGAATCTGGTTTTGTTCCCTTGGGATGTGATGTCGAAGTTACAGGAAGGGACAGGGCAAAGATTTAACAAATATATTCATCTTTGCTTATGAATTTCTCTAAACATTTTCATCTATAAATAGTTTTGAAGAGCTAAAGTAACTGCATTTATCCGGATTTTTATGGGCCTGATACAAGCAAGTGTTGAGTATGGCACTATTCTATTTTATTATAACATAACAATTTCTATTAAAATGATTTTTAAAAACCTTCCCAAAATTCCAATAACACTATTTCAAGGAATTCAACATGGTAGTGGAGATTAGCTAGCCCTAGAATACCTCGGCAAAATTGTTCAAGTAGCAAGAGTTTTTCCGGTCTTATGTCCTATATACATCTGTTAAATTACTCAGAGATCTCATTAAATAAAGCTAATGTACTTGTAAAACAGTAGGGAGAGACAGTATATCATTGTAACTGTTAGAAAGAGCCATTCTGGCAAGGAGGGAGCCAAGAAGGCTAGGTGTATGCTGGTCAGTGTAGATGTTTCTAGGCCATAAATCTTGGCCCTTTCCTGCCTAGTTATTGTGTATTTCTTTAGGTGAGAGATTGATTGCAGCAATGAAAGATGAATTTGCCCATAGACCCTTTCCTTTTTTTTTTTTTTTTTCTTTATACTCCTGATGCCTCGCCAAGGTGATAATGCTTTTTTTCCTGTAATCATTTGTTTCAGATTAAAAGTGTGAAACTGCATGGAGAAGCACAAGGAAGTTTGTCTCTGCAGTCAGGCCAAGATGAGGGCATGAAGATGTATAACTGTCCCAGGTGGGAGAAGAATACAGTTTACCCCCTCAGGATTTGTAACAGGTTTGTCTGAAGGAGAGTGAAATATGGTAAAATTTGAGGAAGAACCCAGGTGTTTCTTTATTGTGCATTTTGAGCATGGTATTTTCATTTTTTGAGTATTGCTGAGTTGTGCAACAGTGCTACTAAAATTTTCCTTACCTGTCTATTTACTGCTGAGCAAATTGCAAAAAAACTGCGTCCTTCCATGTTTCCTGTCATCGTCCCCCCTGCCCAACCTGCCGTTTATGCTACATACTGAACATGGAGGGGAATACTTTTCATGAATATATATAGATGCTGAATTTATAAGGATCAATATAGTCACAAATGTTGTACAACATGTCAGGATATCATAAAAAGCAGGCAGTTCTATATAAAATACTAGCTTAATCTTGGGGATTTTAAAGCCTCATTAAAATGTGGATAAAGTCCATATATGGAATGGCAGCATTCAAAAGGTTGAAGTTGTATATCTGTGGTGCAGAAATTTTAACCATTACATTTGAATGTCAGTCCACTCATTTGATCACAGATTGTATTAACATGTAAAAAGTTAAGAGGATGAGATGCATCATATATATCATATAACCCAATAGGATTTGTTGTTTAAGTTTTGGGGCGTGCAATGAATAACCTTGGCCCTTAATTCGTGAAATCTGAGATTCTAAAATAGAGATGAAGATATGAGCATCTCATAGCAATCAAATTTTACATCACAAGACTTCCAGGCAAACTTAATAACTTCCACTAAGAAAAGTCCTCACTGCTTAATTAGACAGAAAGATTGGGGGTGCAGTCGCCTTTCCTTGTGCTGGAGAGGTAATGAGAGAGTGTGGTTGTGGCTGGGATGAGAACGTGGTTCAGAGTAGGCACCTTTAAAAAACAAGAGGACGTGTCTGTAGTTGCTAGCAACTTTAACACTGAAACTGCAAATATTTGGGTTCTTGCATGTTTATATAATATAGCTGTTCTAGCTTTGCAGATAGTTTCTTTTTACTACAAGGTAGCATTCGGTCCCACTTGCATTGTTGTTCTCCAGATTTGCAATAATCTGATAGCGTTTTGTACAAATGTGCTTGGAAAAGTATCTGGTAGTAACAAATACAAGGATTTTGAGTGGTTTTTTTCATGGCAAAACTTTGAAAGTCAAGCAGATACTTTTATTGTGACCTTTCTGCAACGCTGCCCCATGTTCACTAGTTGTCAGCACAGGTTTGTCTGGAGTCATTCGTCACTGCCATCCGTCACTCCTCTGCCATTCCCATCAGTCCCATTATCTGGGATCAGGAGAGAGCTGAGGATGTGGCCTGAAGGATCATTAAACCTCAGCTTCCAGGTACTGCAGGTAGTCCAGGTGGTCTGTTGTTATTTATAATAAAGAAACAACACAGCAGAACTGCCTGGCAGTGGCCCATGAGGCCTAGAGAAAGGACAGGCTGAGGGATGTCATCACTGAAGGACAGCTAAAAGTGGACTTTCTTCCTCCCACACTGTAAGCAGAGAGGATTTATTGAACATCTGTTCAGTACATGGCTGGGAAGATTGATTAATTTAATTGCTCACACTTTGCTTAAGTAACATTTGAATACTTAATGTCAGGTTTGAAGGATATTACAACATTTACTCTCACACCTTTTTAAAGAAGCAGAGTTTCTTATTGCTTTTTGTTTCTTTCAAGGAAGTTGAAATGCATCCTGAAAATCTAGTTTACCCAGAGGTCTGGGAAAACTGAAGCAATTGAGAAAAGCTGCTTACTCTCATAAAAGCAACTAGTTATTTTTTGTCTTTTACTTATTGTGAAAAATCATTACTGTAATGAGACCGGATCATCCTCACTGAATGGTGGTAGTTTTCATTCTGGTATCCAGGGTAGAGGTAGTTCAGCATATTATATATTTCTGTACCCTTTAACACAATATCATGGTTATATCGAAGGAGTAGATGAGTTAAAGCCACAAGAATTTATTGCATGTTCTATTCAGAGAAGGTATTTGGGAAAAAAAAAAATCCTGAGATCCTCTCAAAGAGCTCCACCCCTGTACTAATAGAGAAACATTAAGCAATGAAACGTTTAGTGTTGCTTATTTCTATACATTTTGTATATATCTGATAGTTTCTCAGATGCACAGCTTTGAAAAGTTTATCACCAGTCTGAGCAAATATAATAAAATTCAGCTGAAACTATTAATGGGCACTTAGAGTCTCTGGCACAAAAACCTAAACCTTTACCAAATATACTACAGTTAGCAATATTCCCTGTTCTTAAAAATAAGGTTATTATTGCCTGTCCATCTGGTAGCAATGTCTGTGACTACTAGCAAATGCTTATTGTTTAAAGATAAAGGTGAAGCTCCTTGTTTTGCTGCAGTGTAGAACTGGCTTTGCATTTGTCACCATCAGATGTTAAACTGAGAAAAAGCAGACTGATAGATAGTGGTTCATGTGCAAAGACTGATTCTGTATGATTTTTTCCCGTCCTAAAAGCGATTTCTTTTTCCATCTTCTATGCTCTAGTAAAGATGTTCTTTGATCTCTCTGTACAGCAGTTCATTTGAAGTCTGATATACAGTCAGATATTCTATTAGATACAAGATCTTTAAATATTTGTCTTACTTTGCATGTAATTTGTTTTGGAACTGTTAGTCCAATAAATAGTAAATGATACTGACTTACATAGCCATGTATTTTTATTGTCAAAGATACTGTATATAATGTTCTCACAACAATGCTTAACTCTGAGAGGGTAGGGATTTAACACTGCTCCATGACTAATTTACTACCTTCAAACATAAAAAGGAAAGCTTGGAGAGAATGGCCTCATATGAAGCTGCATAAACCAGAGCAACAGTATCATGTAGTGGTACTTAATAATGGCACTGGCATTTTGTTAGCATCTCTACAAGAAAAAAATTGTTCTTAGAGAAGGATAATCTACAGTCAAATCTGATTGAAGTCAAAAGAAACATTGGCTGATTTCTTTGAAAGATGCCCGTCTGTCCCTGAATTTGACTGTACACAATACATCCTGCAACAACGAGTCAGATTGTCAAGGCCAGAACCAGGTGCCTATGTTACTTGTATCCTTCTACATCAGTCATACTGTAGGGAGCAGACAATTAATTCTGGAGCAAAATTGAAAGTCAGAGGCAGAGTGTGAAAGAACAGAATGACAATAATAAAGTGCCCCTGCCTCACATTAATCTCCCTCACTTCAGGGCTGTCAGAGGCGGCCTGGCGGTGACTAATGCCAAGCTTTGCATACAGTGGTCACAGACATGAGCAGCATGCTCCCTTTACAGCATCCGCGATTCGCTTTGTTGAGTTTTTGACTCCTGCGGAATCATTGAAAAAACAGAGCCGCTGGTCATAGGTAGCAGAACGAAGTTCCTTCATCATACACCTATTGATCGATGGGCAGTATTCCCGGGCTTGGCTTTCAAAAAAAAAAAAAAAAAGAAAAAAAAAAGGAAAAAGAAAAAAGGAATCCTGACAAATGCAGGGAGATTAAACTAACTTTTTGAATGGATGAGCTCAGCAGATAAGGGTTAATAAATTTAGCTTTAAGAAAGTGCATATCATGTGCAAGTCCAAGCATCAAGACGAAATGATCTTGCACCTCTATAGACACACTAATCCATTAACATTGCAAAAGACTTTGATGCACATTTGGGAATTGTGTTCCATTGATTTTATTGTCATCTTTTTGCACAAATAGTAAATAGGCTAACATTTAAGGAACAGTGTAATTATTCCCAAAAAGCAAGACATCAATGTAAAGTTTATTGTTGTAGACCAGACATTTTGACAGGAATACTGTAATATCCCAGAGGTGTCACTGGGTTACTGAAAAGGTTAAAAATTGGTGCATTGTGTCGGAGAAGAAAGGCAGTAACAACAAACAGCACTCGAAAAATCACAGGCACTTCTCCAGGAAAGTGGAAATGTGTCATGTAACAACATACAGCTTCTGTAAGTGGATTGCTGCACCAAGGAAGAAAGTGAAAGATACCTAATGAAAATGCTTCCTCCACTATCAGCGTTTCAAGGCTCTCTCTCATTATTTAGATTGCAACAATAACTTTCCTCACAGGTTCCTCCTTTTATTGTATGCAAACTCCACACATGCTGATGTTTTGTTGAGTTTGATAGGGCTGTGTCTGAAAAGTTCATTTATCTTCTCTGATAATCAGGAAAGAAAACTCCCATGTGAGACTTTACTTGCTAGACTGTGCTGTTTTTTACTTACTAGCAATGTGTATGTATCCCAAATCAGAAGGACAATAGTATTTTTTGTAGCGTGTTATTTGCAAGGAGAAGAGTACTTGCAGTCTTGCATTAATAGTTGACCAGCAGAGAAGCATTCATTAGAATTTGAATGAGAAGAGGGAATGGATGTATGGCAACTTATCATGTGTAACCAAGAACAACATGTTTTATGTTTAAGGATATTGTTTAGCATTCTAGAGGACTAGGAAAGAAGCACTTGGGTCCTCTTGTATACTGAATATAGTATGTTATTGGGTCAGGAATTCAAATGTATTTACAGTGACATTTTGAGCCTTGTACGCTGTCAAGAACTGTAGTGTTTTTTTTCTTTTGCTAAGCAAATTCATTTCCGTTAGCAACTCCCAAATCCCAGTTTTGACTTAAAACATTTTCATAGCATTTCTGATAGTTTTTTCAAGCTACTCAACTAGATATGTAATTGTCTTTCCTTCAATAAGATCATTTGAAATATAAAAAAATCTCCAACATGAGCCATCAGTATGGTTTGAATCTGGGAACCTAAGCACAGATTTTCAGTGCTTGTTTGAGCTAAAGAAGTCTGCTATCTGGCAGCAGTGACTTCTATCCTTCACTTGGATTAGCCATTTCATATTTACAAGCATTGTATAAAAGCATAAGATGAAATATTTGTATGGTATGTGCCAGACATTTCCAAGGATATTGATGTAAATACACTTAAAAATACGTCAGTCACTCATCTTGGGGGTTCATTTTAAATGTCATTTTCAATTATAGGTTATTTAAACTGAAAACAGTTTATGGTAGTGGTGGCATTTTGGGAGGCTGTTGAAAGGACATAGTAGTAAGCCACCTTGATTTGTGCGTTATCTGCTAGGACACTCCCTAGAGGTTGTTATTCAAGATCCTACTGGCAGAAGGAAGGAAGGCTTCAGTTTTACACAAATACTGCCACGACTTTTTCACCTAGTGAGTTTAGATGTAACTTTTTCAATCTATTCCTGGATAGTGCTGTTCTCTGGTTCCATAACCATCAATGAGAACAAGCAATGAAATCCCGAGACTGATCTTAGCTGCAGACACAGCAGAGCTGCCACTAAGCGGTGAATATGGCATTCCCTACTTTGTATCTAAAGCCTTTGGAGTTTTTCAAATTACGTGGAGATCTTTTTTTTCAGAGCTGTGTAAAATGTGTGTGTAGCATGGTAGTTCTAGTAGTTCAGGGAAGGGTCACAGGGAACTGTCAATCAAAACAGAATTGTTCAAAAGTTTTGAACAAATAATCGATGTGTGAATCCTGCATCCTCAACTGACCTAGATGCGGTAGATCTAATTATGTCAGTGCTGTGTACTTTTAAATGCTCCTCTTTCTGTGTCACCAGTACACTTATTCTATTGGCTTTTAATTTACTGAAAAAATGTGATTTCCCCATCTTTTTTTTTTTTTTTTTCCTTTACATTTTATAGAGATGTAAGATGTCTGGCTTTCTTGCTCTTCTAACATAAGAAAAAAGCTGCACCTAGCAATTCTGGGGTTTGTTTTACAGAAACCATAAACAACTTACATATAAATGAAAAAACAACACTTCAAGAAAACCAGCATTGCTATACAGAACAAAATGAATCTTGCTTTCTGCGTGCTGGTAGAATATGTTGGTTCTGCTGACCTCAAATCACCCTCAGTTTAGGAGGCGTTGAGGGCAGAAAACTGTTCCCAAACTTCCCACTGAAGGTGTATCATCTTGCAGCATACACAGCTATTTTGGCTACCCTTGGGGACATATTGCTGATTCCATATCCATAAAATCTGGAGAGAATTCAGGGCACGCAGACTGGTTTTCCTTCAGCCAAGATGAAAAGCTTGATTTCTATCTTCCAGATTGGAAGATTAAGAGGTGCTTAGCTGCCCAGATTGCATTCCCTCTTCTGTGCACAAAATTGGGCCTTACTATATTTATGAATCATTTTGAAACTGGGAAAAATTAATGCGGTTTCTAAAATATTGTCCGTTAAGTATACATATAAAGAGAAGTTCTATAAAATTATGGAAATGAACACATTTGCAAATAAGTGTAGTTTTGCCGTAGAACATGTTAATACTTATAAAACAAATTTAGGAAAAGTCGTATTCCTTCACTGGGTATTCTTTACCATATATTACCATGCCATGTCCAACTCATATAGGCACTATTTTGGTATGACCCATAAAAAGGCAGGAACTCTTTTCCATAATGGGGATTTTTTTCCCCATATTTGTAACACAGACAATGTCCGTTGCTTAAAGTGGTATCTGCTCAGAATGTCCTCTTCACTCTTAAATTGTGTTTCATGTATTATTTTTTTCTTGGTTACAGGGAAATGTAGTATGCCCCTAAACACATAGCCAGCTTTAGAAGAAAAGGCACAGCTTTACCTTAGATATGATCAATTTGGTTTTGTTGCTTATGGTACAGATAAGGGAGATGCCACATGATCATATTGGACACAACTAGGCTTTCTCTTAACTGGGTTTTAACTGCATGTTAGCAGTTTTCTCCATAAGACCTTCAGTGTGGTTTGCAAGCATCAGTGACCACCAATATGCATTTATATTGGACTTTTCTTTGATTAGAAAGTAATGAAGAACACAGAAAAAAAAAAAAAACAAACCTGAGTTACTAAATTTTCATTAAATAAGCTGTCAGATCTTAGGATAATTCAGGTGGGAAAGGACCTGAGGAAGTCATCTAGGCCAATCTCCAGCTCAAGATGTTACTTCAGTATTTATGACTGGCCTTATTTAAGCACTCCTGGAACTTGTCGAAAATGCTGAACCTGGTTCTAACTCTACATTCATTGAAGCTGTGGAAGTTTACCACTTAGAGCAGGGTTCAACTTAATGGTAAGCTCTTAAATGCCTACCTTCAATGTGCCTTTGGAGGTTGCATTCAATACATTCTCCTTGTAACCTTAGAAGACTTTTTTTGGGGTACGGATACAGAAAAGATAGGCTTGCCTTTTCACTCAGCCTTAAAAGCTTTAGTTGTATTTGACAACATTTTATACTGAGCTTGGCTTATTTTCTCACAAGGAGAAAGTATGCAAACTTTACATGCAAATGTGCAGAAAATTCTAGCTACATTTGCTTGCTCTAGCAAAAGCCAATTCACTGAAAGGCAAGCCTCATTTTGTTGAAAATTGAACAGGAAAATATATCTAGTGTCTGGCATGAAATTTTAGATCAAAATGGCAAAGGAAAATGCAGAAACCAACTGCAGCTTGAGGCCCAGAGAATTTGTATGGCTGTTGCCATTTCTCGTCGTTTTCTTATTTGCTCCCACGATGTCTCTCTCAGCCCTGCAAATTCAGCTTTTTCCCAATTGAATATTTTTGAAATTTCAAATGTTTTGTGGCATAGAAAAAACATTTCATATCCATCTCTACCACATCCAGATATGAAACATGATCTTATGTGGGCTGAAATCATGCTTCCAGAGAAGCAGCATGTAGCCATGCTATTTGATGACCCTGTATCATCCCTGGAATACAGCAGAGGAGGCTGCTTAGGACATCACGTGTTACTACGGAGTGAATTTCATGTCCATCCATCCCCTGCAATGCGCACGGTGGAAGTATTCTATCTGCTTCTATTGAGGCATAGCCAGGGAAGAAATCTTATATATAAACAGCTCCTACATCACTATAGTTTTATAGGAAAACATATTTGCAACAGTTTTTGTTTCTAACAAAGATTTTTATCTATTTGTTTGTTATAATATCCGTGAATGTTGAGCAGAACAGATTAGCCAGTTCCTAAACTTGGCAAGCTCCTTGGCTGAAATATTCCTACACTTTGAGAGTCAGTATCAGACCACAAATTCTTGTTTCAAGGGTCTTGCCTATATTCTACAAAGTATAAGTGATGCATTTAGTATGTAACTATTCTACCATAGGGGTGATGCAATTTTAGCTAGATTTAAATCTAAACAAAGACCAAACTCTTCTTTATTTAATTCCAGTTATAAACAAGTTATAGCAAAATGTAAACGGAGGGTGCAACAAAGGAACAAAAAATATCACTTTGTATAGGCTTTCATTTTAAATGTGGGCTGCTTTATACAACAGAGCACTGTAGTGTGTTTTGGAGGGAAATAATTCACTGTGATGCGTATGAAATGGAATTTTGATAGACAGAATAAGCTGCAATCCAGTTCTAAACTATAGATTTTCAAGCAGATTGATGCAACAAATTGTTAGCAAATAGCAGTTTGCAATTTGATGCTAATTAGACATAAGGCAAATATGTGCCATGACAAATTAGCAGCAAACCATACTGAAAAGGCTTAGCAAGAGCTGGCACAGACTGCTCGATTTTGCATACTTCCTTGTCTTAGTCTAGGAGGTCTGAGCCAGTTTTCCTTCTCTGTAAATAGGAAACCAGAGCAGAGATCACAGGCATGCTAGAATGCCTTTAATTGCATATTTGAAATGTTTTAACTCTCTCTTAATCCCATGGAGGCTTTTCTCCATACCACCAGCTTTATTATCCTGGGAGATGATCAAGTACTTTATCCATTTAACATTATAACTAAATACATTATGAGGTAAGTAACTCACAGGGTTATTTACTTTAGCAAGTCTATTGTACTTATAAGAAAAAGCCCCATTCTTATTCAAAACACCTTTGCTTAACTTCCTGCAAATGTGTTTTTCAGCAGATTTAATTATTCATTTCATTAATAAATTAATTTTTGCTAGAGGATTATCACATTTCTTTATGGATGTGCACAATGCCCTTGTAGTAGTTAGTCTAGATCAAACTCATCACAATATCCAGAAGTGATAATGCAGTTGTGTTTCCAAACCAGAATGAAGCAGGCAGGTAATTTTTAACCTAGTTCTTCAGACATATGCTTGAATACAAATATAGCTGCAAGTATGACTTCATATCTTCTTGCATCTTTAAAGGCTGAGATAATTTTGTTAAGATCAAGAATGGTAAACAAAAGCCACAGTAAAATTCTCTAATTGTTAAATTTAAGCTTATATTTTCTTTGTGGGTGGTTGTCTTTTTTTGTTTGTTGTTTTTTTTAATTAAAAGTTCCTTAGGTAAGCTATCACTTTCTCCAAGCTTTCAGTTCATATTTGCTGATGTGTACTTTGTCAGTTTGGATATGTAAAATGACATGTTTATACTTCAAGGAATCATTGGGTAGATTAGTTCTTAAAATACTGTTTCTCTTTCCAAATCTAAGTTTCTAGGGCATACAAAATATTTAACTTATTAGCTGATGTAAGATGGTTTGTTCTGTTAAAATATATATATATATTACATTCCTAACATTCCTATATCCATATATGGATCAAAAAACCTGCTAGAAATAGTTCAAAAGTACTAAAACATTATGTGGTTAGATGTATACACACATTTCAGTTAGCATAATAAATGAAGTGGGAAAATAAAAGGATATTATGCACAAAAGATACTTAACTTATTTCACAAGACTTAGAATTCCTCAGACAATTTAAACTGTGATCAATAGCAAGTTTTGCCACAGTGCTGTCTTCACATCTAAACAGCACGATAACGCACTATTAAGGGTTTACAAAAAGACAATGAAAGAAGTTGTACTGTTTAAAAAAAAAGGTGGGGGGGAGGGGAAGAAAAAAACCCAAAGCTTTTCTTGCAATTTTTGAAGGCCTCGATGTATTATTCACATAAAGGGCAATGTCCTATAAAAGTTCCTGTGTGTACTATGGCCTGGAGAAGGTCTTACTAGTATTGCCATGCTGTCTCTCGCTGTGTACGTTTGTCTGCTCCCTTTTGCCAATATTTTTGCCCACTCGCCACATCACATCTGAAATTCAGGCAGTGATCTTCATGCCAGTGCAAAATCTTAGAAAAGTTAATTGATTGCCCTGTTGGCAAAAAGACATGTTTACTTTTTGCTGTCCATGAAATACACTGGTGTTGTGCTCTTGGTAGGTAGATATTTGGGTATATTGAAAGAGCGTAGGAACCCATCAATTGGCAAATTTGCACTCAAATTAGTACTAGTTGAAAGAGATATTGTTAAGAATTTTAGAATGCCCATGATGTAGTTCCAAAACACTCTCACTGCTCAGTTCTATGGCAGCTTTTCTGACAGTGCCTAAGCAAATTTTACATATTCATGTAGATACACTGTCAACCCCGATATTGCCTTGATGAGCTTTGCTTATCCTTGCTGCAGTGGTGGTGCTGGCAAATCTTTATGTTAGAGCACAGATGTTCAAACACAGCTCTTCTGTTTTGATAGGATTGCTGGTAAGGACACTCCTGCTGTTCTGATGAGCTTCGTTATGGCCATTAGGGTGACTTCGGTACATCTGGGTCATTCTCTACCTACTGACTGGAAGACCGATTTGGAAGATGTTGAGGATCTCCGCTGTGCTGGTGAGCACTTCACAGCCCCGTTCCAGTTTTAGGCTCTCTTCACCCTCTGTACCTCGGGAGTTGCTTCCTTGGAGACAAGGCTTGAGTTTTTGGTCTCTCCTGGTTTCTCCTAAGTGACTTTGGGAATGCAGAGTGGTTGTGTAATTTTTGAATGTAAGTTTGTTTCTAAGAAACAGATCAGTTTTCAGGAGGAGGAAAATAAAGTATTTGATTAAAATGAAATCTACATAAATTTCTTAATCTGATGGAAAAATGTAAAAAAAACCCCATAAAATGGAGATCACTTCTTTTGTGGTTTTGTGCAGGTTATTTTACTTGTCTTGGGAAAAGATGTTAGAGATAATTAATCCCGATAAAGCATACGTATTTTTTGACAAATACATTTATCTCTATTTGGATCACGGTATTAATACAATACACTGTCCTCAGGAAAATGCATGCACTCATGAAGAACCTCATTGACATCACTGCAGAGAGGTAAGTTCAAAAGGCCAGATCTTCAAAACTACTTTCTGAGATTGTAGAGGCAAATTTTGTATATTTGAAGCCATGGAAGTTTAACATTTACATGACGTTGTGGCTGACTGTAGACCTAGCTAAGTTATTTGCACACTTATTTGTGTACAGATGTGAATGACAAATGCAAGCGTGCTACAAATTTGACTTCCAAAGTTCTGTTTGCTTCTGTTGCATCATTGTGTGTGGGGATGAGAATGCCGATGTGTTCCCCGCTGTGTGTCCTGTTTAAGAATAACTTCAGCAGTTTTAGTTTCAAATCGTTCAAGTTATTCTTATCAATATGATTAATGTTTATAATACAGACACTATGATATAGTCTGACACTTTTTCCAGACATTAAAATATTTAAGGTTGCCTAGAGACTCTGGAATGCCCATATAATCGTGAAACGTTTATTGTCTTTATCTGCAGATCTAAAATTCATCAATGAATAAAACCAGAAAGGGGAATCTTAAAAAAAAAAAAACAAACACCAAAAAAACCCCCCAAATATTATCCTGTGTTAATTTATAGTTCCTTTCTTGTATCTATTAAGATGCTTAAATTCACTTTGTTAGCAAATTTCTCTTGACAAGTACACCTATTTATTATTACTAAGCATCCTTTTTAGGAATGTCTGAAATGACACGTATTGTTTTAAATAAGATCATAGAGTTAATTTTTAACCACACAAGCAATACACTAACAATGGAGTGAACAAAACATAATTAATAGTTTTATGCCATTCATCAGGATCATTTTATTTGCTGCCAGCATATGCCAAATGCAAAATGTTTTGACTTCAATTAAAAATTTTAAACAAAATTAAACCTGTTATTGAAAGCATAGAATATGTATACTAGTAGAGATTGTGTTGATTTGTGGATATTTGCATGCCTGCAAGCATGGATGTACCAGTGGGAGTGTAGGGGTCTATGAGAACTTTGCCAGCAAAGGATAATGTGGCAGCTGTTCCTGCTTTCACCCATTTATGGTGAGGTAGCATCTCTGTGTCCCCAGATATACATTAAATTCTCCCCCGGAAAATGGATTTAAAGAAATAACACCATAAATGTATTTTGCATTTTATAGAGAAATTATGATACCACAGCCGTTGATATCCCAGCGTATTAGTTTCATAGCAAAATAATTCTATTCTTCTCTGTGTGTTCTGGTTTTTTTATTATTATTATATTTTTAAATTTATTTTTATTGCCTAGGTTTGGGTAGGGTGTTGGTATTTTTTTATTTTGTTTTTATTTTCTAGAAAATAATTTAATCGCTTTCATGCTATCTGTATTATTCCTGTCTCTCTAGATGGAACCTTATCGTTGACAGCGACCATGCTGTCTAACCGTCACAGCAAAGGATATTTTAAACACCAGAGACATGTTTTATCCCGAATTTGTGGCTGGCCAGAGTTTGAGTTTGGCTACCAGTGCCACCCCAGCAATTTGAACCCAAAAGCGTAACCTAGAGGAAACAAGTAATATGTGTTGTCTTAAGCTCCTATTTAGTAAAACACTTAAGTGCTTATTTAACTTTAAACATGCCTGAACCATATTAATTGTTTATTAATTGCTGATCAGTTAGTTTTCATGGATTTATCAAATTGAAGACTTAAGAAATAGAAGGCCCCCGCAGGATGATAGGACAAAGCAAGATCCATTCTGAATAACTCAACTAGTTCACCTGTTTACTTAGGCACGCACTAATGTGCATATTTCTTGTGTAGCGTACTGCAGCGTATGTTAAAAATCTCAGATTACTTGCAAGCAAGCCAGTACCTTTGATGTGATACAGTGCGGATCCAAGCAAAACCCCCTAATGTCCTGAAAACTGCGTGCTCTGCATAAGGTACACACTAATGGGGCTGCGTCAGTGCAGTCCTGCACTGCACTCCATCAAGAAATGCTATGGATAATATTACTAAGTTTTGTAATATTAGCAAGACTTTGGAACAGATATTATATTCAGCTCCTTTGCCTACATTGCTTAATTCTGAAATTGATGGTTAGATAAGCAGCAGATGGTAAAGACTTTTGCAAATGCGTAGTATTTTCAAATTAACTTAAATAAACTGTATGCGGCTGTGCCATAAACCAGAATTGTAAATTATAGATATGCAATGAGGACTGTAACCTTTAGTTTTCTAGCTGTCAGTTTTGCTTTTCTTCTCTGTCCTATTTCTGGACAGAAATTCTTCATCAGTTTGTGAATTTAAGTTCACCAGAAACAGGGAAAAAGATATCTGGATTAAAACACTAGCAATAATAATAAGTTTAAAAATTCTTATAAGCGGGCACATACAGTAGGAATAGGGAAATCATCATAAATGATACCTCTCGGGCTACTAGAAATATTTACATTTTTCCAAGGAACGGGCAGCTACAGAAAAAAACAACTTAATGAAATGCATTTGGACCCCTGGAAAAATGACAAAGAACAGAGAACTGGCCGGTATTGATCTTAGGTAAACTTAACAGGGAGCTCCCAGAGACTCAGGATTAATGGTGATCCGTTCAGTATATTTATTGGATTTATTTGCAATGTAAAGGGTGTGCAAGGAACACAAAGTAAAGTAGGAAAAATATAGATGACAGCAGTTTCTGCTTAGTCAAGTCTGTAGAAACCTCCAAGGAATTCTGGAGATCTAACTGATTTAGGCAATTAGGGAGTGGAAATTCAAATATACTTAGTTTTGACAAATTTCCTGCAATGTAAATTTTACAGAATTATTTGCAGTATTCATGACCAGTGATCAAATTGTAAATTAGCTCTAACTTTTTGATAGAAAGAACTTAAGTGAAATTCAGATCCTACTGAATTCTCCGGGAGTTTTGCCATTTCTTTCATTCGGGATACGGTTTCCCCATGATCATCATTAGTGCAGACAGCTCAATAAAAAAGGCTGCTCAGCTCACAGCAGTGGTCTTAACAGCAAACAAAATGGTTGGATGAATAAAGAATGGGTTAGAAAAATAATACTGCAAATGTTATGATACCTATCAGTGGTATCCTCTTGCCTTGAATACGCTATTGAATGCATACCTTTCTGCCTGAAAATATATACATTGTAAGCAGAAAGGGTACGGGAATAGTCATTAAAAGTATCCAGAAGCATAGAGAAGTTTACATATAAAGAAAGAATGAAAATAGGAGAGCTTAGTGTAAGTGAATGAGAACACGAGTAAGATTTTATAGAAAATGGGTCGTTTACACAAGGTAAATCCAGTTTCTTTCTTGGCTTTGTCCTGTAGTGCAAACAAAAAGGTGTACCACCAACAAATTGAAAAATGATAAGGAGGAGCTTTGATATTTTGCAGAATGGGACTTACAGATGAAGAAATTCTTTGGAGCAAAAAGTGTGGCAGGATTAGAAAACAAAACAAAACTGGGCATCCATGTCTGTAAGGCCATTTTCACACATGCAATGGAATAAAATAGGAAAATATGGGCTAACGTTCATCCTATGACGAGTTTTTATTGAGGCGATAGGACACTGAACTAAATGACATAACTGCTGTGAGTTGTATGATTTCTCCTTCCTACCTTCAATGTCCCCTGTGTAATTGAGCATCCTGTGTAACTGAGTACAGGTTAGGAAAGTGTAAGCAAGGCTGAGCACAGCCTGGCAGAGCCGTGGCGGGGGCTGCTCTGGGGAAGGGGAGGCCTCCTGAGATGGGGACCTCTGTGGAAGTCTCCGCGCTGAAAGGAGGATTCTCATTGCTCCATCAGAGGTCAGGGAATCTCCAGCCTATGACGGAACTCAGGATTTACACTTCTATTTTCATTTTTTGTGTTTAGACAATCAATAAAGTCCTAAAGCGAAGACTACAGGCTCTTCTAGGCATGGATAATTCCCGGGGCTGGTAAATAAGTTCAGTCTCTCAAAGTTCTATTTTAGCTTTTCAAGTAAAGCACGTTCTGAGTTGGTATTTCAAGCAATGAATTGACTAATGCTTCTGCCACACAGTGTAGCAGGAGTTGGTTCATAACACCCAGATGCTGTCAATAAGCAATTTTTTTTTTTTCCAGCTAGAGTTTCTTTCAAGCATTATTTTTTATGGTACACTACAGTTTCTTATACAAAACAGTAAAAACAGCTTAGAATAGCTAGAAATGCTTAATGATTAGGGTGGTACACAGCTGAAGCATTACCAGTGAAACAGCTTACTTACTGATTTGTTGCCAGGTAGCGAGCCAATTAGCAGTGCTGGTTATTATTTACATTTCATGCTATATATCACCAAAATTGTGTTGTTGATTTATCATTTATATTGTTGTATTGTCAGCATAATTTATTCAGATCATGCTGAGATACCTGTGAAATTAAGTAATAAAGAGAATGGCGTGGAGTATATCTGTATTCAGAGATATTTACTTTGCTTTTAATGAGAATGCATGTTCAGATAATACATAGATCACTTAGCTATTAAACTGTTTTTAAATAAACCTGTTATAAGTTTATACCTTGTATTTTCTATAATTAAAATGGCTTGGTTTTGATTCTAATCTGATTTTTCCTGTTAAATAAGTCACTTTTTACACATTACCTTAAATAGCATACTATTGTGCCAACTTAGTTGATTAATGAGTTTCAGAAAGCCATGCTAGTTGATTGTTGAGGTATCCAGTGTTCTTTATGTATTTGGTGCTACTTTAATTTTTTGGCAAATAGTAACATATCTTTTCATTGCAAATCTTTCCTGAAATTGCCTGGTTTTTTACCAAAAAAAAAAAAAAAGAAAAATTGAAAGCAAGTCTATATTTTACAAGATGTAAATATTTTAGATATATTCACCTGACCAACAAGGGTGCTATATTGGCTTTTGAATGTTTTTGGTACTTATTTTCCTTAGAAGGGAATAGAACTTTTCTGAGGGCTTTGTATCACTTAGTCTTATAATCTATTCATTTTAATCATGCCATCTAGTAGTTTTAAAATCTTTCGATTGCCTGGTAGGCTTATGTTTGTTCCGTAGGTTGGCTCTAGTCAAGAATGGTTCTCTTGAAAATGTTCCATAAAAAAAAATGGCCTTGTAGTTGCAATGGCTGTGCTTTTCCATTATGACAATGCAGTTTCTTCATAAATTTGTGAAAATTAATTTTCACATTAGGCAATAATTCAAAGCAAAGTGGAAGAGGATATTATTTTCCTTAAGCTATTAAAAACCCCTTATCTTTTTCAGTTACCTTTGCCTTTAGTTTCAATTTACTTTTGTTTTTAAGGATAGCTCTAATATGCATGTAGAACCACATGAAACACACTTTCTTCTCAATACAGGAATCTTCTTAAAGTGACCTTTGCTTAAACAGCTCTATTGATTCCAGCACTTGAATTTTCTGCCAGTCCTGTGGCATTCTTTTCAGTTTTCACAAGGCTGCTTCTTCATGGTGACCCTCCTGGGTATGTTCAGACTTGAGACTCAAATAAACCCAAGGAGCAAACCCCAGTAATCTTTGAGCAACTGTTTTATTTTCTGTTGACTAGCTGTTAACTAATATTTTTTGCACATATTTCTTATGCTGAAATTTTTATATGCATTCAGAAGTCAAGGGAGAAAAAAGATTCTGTTAAACTGAAAGGAGAGAATCCTGAAAGTGGATTTTATTTTATTTTATTTTATATTTTTATTTTTTATTTTATTTTATTTTTAATTTTATTTAAGGAATTCCTGATAATCCTCTGTATGAATTTTGATATTGGGTTGTGTGATTGGGGTGTCTGACAGAGTGTTTTGGTAGTAGGATGAATGGAAAATGTCAAGGAAAAAATGACCATTGAGCTAGAAATCTTGCTGTGACGTGGCTAAAACTTATTCGAATTAACCCTGTGCCTTTACAGTAAAGAAGTGTGAAGGAAAATTTGAATGATACCTGTCTCATCGTATTGTTTGCAGCAGCAGGAGACACATATTTTGTTTGCAATCTTGTATAAGTGAAGTACATGACTTGTTAGTAAGTAGGTGTAACAGTGTCCTCAGAAGTTGAAATCATAGATGCACTATGGTTTTTGTGTTAAGTTCTAAGTTAAATGGTCTTCAAGAGTACCAACTATGTGCAATTAGGTGGATTATCTAGAGGCTACAGAAGAATTTTATACATTAAGAATTAGCAGTCTTCTAGTAAAATATTTATCATGTTAATAAGCAAAGATATTTCATTCGCTTATTTTTACAAATGTAGTTTAGTTTCAATCAGAAATTATTAATGAAATATGAGTGCACTTAAGGCATTTTATTTTATGAAAATACTGAAATCTAAACTTGAGACAGGCAGCATGTCATGATAAGAGTTTGAGAGAATGTGTATGTCTGTGTGCAGAAGATGGAAATACCTTCTCTATTTTTGCCATAAGATATGTGAATAAGCTGCGAGTCAGTGATGCTCTGCTACACAGGTTTACTGTGTGTCTGCTATGAAGATTTCAGAAGGACAGCAGGTTTTCTGCTTTCCACGTTTCTCCTGAAACCACTGTGTGTCATTACAGAACTGAAACAGAATACATGATGGGCTGCAGGAAGATGTAGCATTATTCCATCTGTGAGAGAAAAAAGATCACTTAACTTGCTCTTAGCTGTGTTATTTGAGATTCAGAAGATTTCTTCTCACTTGAATGATAAATGTCAAGTTCCCACAGAATTTGTCCCTTAATCTCTTTAAATATAATGGAGAACATTTGTCCGTTGCAGTTAGTCGTTTTTGTATTTTAATGTTATAATATTGATGAAATTAAAGTTATTTATTTTAAAGTTATTTACTAGAAAAATCAATTGCTTAACCAAAACCTGATTCCTTTAGGCAAAAAATATGCTTCCCAAAATCCTGGATTTTTTACTGTTTATTCCTTTGAACTTGGATAAATTATGTTCTACATCTTAAACTTCACTAGTTTGTCTCAGGATTTCATTAACAATATTAGAAATATTAACATGTTTCTAGAATTGTATTCTCTTGTATGCCACTCCTATTAATGTGTGATATTGTAGTGGTCCCTGCTGTCTTAGCTGCAATGAATATTTAAAATGCATCTTGGAGAGCTGAATGAAATCTTTCTTTGATCAGATCTCAATCCTGCTGAAGTTTCCAGTTGTTGGTGAAAAATTAGTGGATTATCTTGGTACTGTGTTTCTATGCACATATGGAAATAACTACCTATTCTGTGAGAACAATAAAATCCCTGTTTCTTGGATTTTCTTTAAATAGCTTGTGTGTCACTAGCACCATGTTGGGCATCTTTTTAGCAGATGGACCATAACTGACATTCACCTAAGATTGTGTCCTATGTCTTTTAGCTAGGGGTTACCTACCCATTTGTATCATGAAATCAAAGAAACAGCTGACAGAAAGTATCATGTTAAATTTATGCCTTTTATCTTAGGTTTTCTCTCCAGGAAAAGCTAGTTTTTGTAAAGAATGGGTCTTTTGCAATCATGCACTATGATTTCATGTTCAGTTGATCTATATTAAATCTGGGTTGTTTGCCCAAAAATTTCTGTACTATGTCAGGAACAGATAGAATGAAAACAAAGACAAAACTGAGAAATATTGAATTCCCTTTTAATCCTTTTATTCCCTTTTATTAATATTTTCTTTGCTTAGCTCTTGACACATGAATTTTAGTGTCATTGTTCTCCTGATCTGTGTTGCATTAAGCCTACACATTCTGGTGAGGAATATTCATTTGAAATGCAACAGTCAAAACAGAAGTTTATTTTGTGTTGAAATGAGAACTACTAAGGAGGTCATGAGAGCAACTCTTTGAAGGAGAAGTATCCTTTTATAAGCAGATTTCAGAAAGAAGTGTGTCAGATAAGAATAATGGAAGAGATGAATAGGAGAAAGGGAAATTTAAAAGGAAAGTATACAGATTACACAAGACAGTAGATAGGACGATAAGAAAGATAAGATTGTTTGGATGGAGATCATGGTTTTCCCGTGATTTATAGAGTTTTTCAAAATTCAAAGCAAAGTTGTGCCCACTGATGGCTATCAATATCAACACATCTCTTATGAATCCAAACCAGAGAGGTTTATGAGGCTCTGCTACAAAGCAGATGGATACGTGGGACTTCAGTGTGCCCCATTCCCATCCTTCCTCCCCATTCTGAATATGTCTGGAGAATTCAAAACGTTTCAAGCAAAATCATCAGGTTACAAGAGAGAACATAATAAAGCCGAAGCTGAAGGAGAGTTTATCCTGTCCATGAGTGCTTTTCCTTTACCAGTATGATTAAGGTCTGTGTTTCTTGAACAAGGAGGAACAGTTGCTCATGCTGCTTCTCTTTATGCTCCCAGCACTGTTGGCTCATTCTTTTCCTGTGCAAGATCCTTGCCTTGCATATACACCTAGGACAAAGTACTGTCCTAAAGCAGATCTGTGTAGTTGAGGCTGAAATCTTATGTCAAGAAGTCTGTAGGAGAGAAAAAATTCTCAAAGATAGAAGAAATCTCATATTTCACTCTATTGTCTCTTAGGAAAAAAAATGTTGACATTAAATGTTGCTATCTACTTGATTTTATTGCTTCCTCTCCTCTCTACTCTTCCCTATTCCTTCTTTAACAAGTGTAAAATGAAAGTGAGACTGAGTTTTAGGAGCAACTTGGCCATGGCTGACTCAGTTGCCAAATTCTGATTTCGATAGCTGCTGATTAACCAAAGGTTGGTCTTGATATGCAGTAGTCCAAACTCTTCCCTCAAAAACTAATGGAGCTCAAATGTCAAATATTTTTCTACTGGATTTGTGCGGATCAGTGGGGGTTGCCCCGGTGTTTTCGAGTTGGGGTCTTAATGGTGCTCTGAGAGTAAACATCAACAAAAAGGCGAAATGTCTGCTTAAAGTTACCACTCTCAACCAGCTGTTTAGACTCTTAGTATATTAGCTATTTCTATTTGCTGTACTCTGGAAATACTGAAAAGTGTAGAACAATCAGTGGGGGGTTAAATTAGGAAACACACTGTATTATATTGTGTACTGTACTAACTAGATTTCTCTCTTTATCATTTTGTTCTCATTCCAAGATGAAGTGGCAACTGGGCAGAGAAAGATTAATAGTCATCAAGCAGGGACACTGTGATTAGAGTGATGTTGCTTTGGTTATGTTGGTCCCAGTTATTTCATCTGATAGTAGAATTAAATTCTCTACTTGCATTTTGGAGAAGTTTTCAATTTGTCATTCTTTGCGACGAGGTGAAAGTTGCTCATTTGGATCAACTCAAATCTTTTTTATCTGGATATTTCTGCTTCCTGTTAGATTTCTGAAGACAAATGAGAGATTGTGTTTGAGAATGAAATTAGTTGTATACAGTGACTTTGCGTTATTCTGTACTTGACTGTTGCTGACCATAGGGGAAAAGAATGGCAAGGTAGAGGAGTGTAGACCTTAGCTTTGTTAACTTACCTGGGAACTCTGATTATCATATGATTTTCATTTTAATTGTGACTACTTGATGCACGATCCAGTAGCTTCATAGTTCACCGTCAGTTCCCTGTTTGGCCCTTCTCCACTCTTCTCGTAGAAGACATTATGGACTGAGAAAGGGGATATTGTCACTGCTCATTAAAATCCCTGATCTTATCCTTTGGCTTCTTTAAGGAATGGTTTCCTTTATATAAACTTCTGGTTGTAAGAAAATGACTACTAAAGCAGTAGCTGCACTAGATTATTTCATCACTTGCTACTAACTTGATAGTTGATACTACCTGATACTGCTATCATTTAGCTTAGTAGCCTCCTCCTTCACTGGGGAGTAGATATACTATTCCCTTCCAAAAACTGGTTCAGTGTATATTGGCTTCCTGGTTGGAGAGGTGAGAGCAACATTTTTGATAGGTGATTGCTGACCCTTCCTAATTGCTGATTTGTGTTCTGACTTCATCAATTCTGGAAGCGTTGTAACTCTGTTCTGCTCCCCTGTTCAGGCTCAGGCTTAACTTTAAAAACCTAATATATGAATAATATTTCCACTTAGAGTGAAATAATTTACCTCATGTGGCTGCTAACCAGTTTATGAAAGTAACAAACACAATGCTACCATCTGTTTCAAAAATCATCTGCTAATCTGGAAACTTGGTCCTACTGGGTGAAGATCAAATGAAAAATACTACACTTCTGCACTCAGCCGCATATGTCCTGCTCAAAAAATCCGGAGGGAAGGTGTAGAAAGGAAGCGTTTAGTACCTCTAAATTGTTTGCTCATTCCAAGCAGCAGGCTGATGTGTTCTGGATATAAACAAATCAGTCTCTACTTGATCTTCTGCACCTCATTCTCTGACATGACAATAAATTCATTTTGTGTTTTTATGGAGAATTCCCCTGACTGTGGAAAAGAAGTGGCATGGCATTACCAGCCTTGGCACAATTTTGTGTTAACTGTAAAATTCTATTTTTCCCCTACTGCTTTGGTTCTAGGGCTCCTTTTATCATTTTGTTATTTAAACCATCCTCGCGTAATATTTTCTTTTTGCTAAAGCATCAGTAATCCTTTAACTTATCTGTGAAGGAGAAAACGATTGTGTTACCATGTGTGTTTGATACTGCTATAGAGTCTTTCTCAAGTCTGATCACCGCAAAATCTGGGAAAAGCCCTTGGAGTCAGTCATCTTTAAAATCGTGTGACTTTTCCTAGCAAGTACTCATGCTATAAAAACTGTTACAGAAAGAGTTTAGTTTTTGTAGTTTTCTGTCTTAACACATCCTTCAGGAAAAGAATATCTTCACGTCTCTTAATGGTGTGATATCTTCAAATGTATTGCTGTCTGAACTGTTGATTAAACAACATGGTGCTGATTGCAGTAGGGTGGCTGAATGTGGACAGAAGTAGCTATTGCAGCCTGCTCACTAAGAAGTCATTTATCAAAGTTTTATCTGATTTCAGAGGCATTAGATTTATCAGTCACAGTTTATAAATGACATGTCATCAGGATCAAACCGAAGCAATACCTTAGTGAAGTGCCGCTGTAAAGCAAGTGTAAACATCTTCTGCAGATGTAATGTGTCCTTGCACTCGGAGGTATGTCATGCAACAAATAATTATAGCAACCTTTAGTATTTTAGTTCAGTTCTAGAATTTCTTTTTGTTGTTTTGGTGACCAAAGTTTGATTTCTGCTCCTCACCCAACCCCAAGATGTTTACAGTTTTACTATAGGTGAGAAAAGCGTAGCCATTTGGTACAATGTGTAGAAATAACTCTGGAAAAGTTGAAGGTGTCAGGGCCATCTGATAAACAAGGAAGTTAAAGGCATAGCAAATAACACTACAAAAATTTACAGCTAAATAACTGATGCACATCCAAGAAAAGCATTTAAAAGAAGCCTGCCTTACCTGAGAAATAAACTGCTGTGTATCCCAGCCTGACTGAAAGTCTTGGGTTTGACTGTTGAAACCATTTGAGATTGAAATGTAATATGGAGGGAGTTTTATTAAACTTATAAAAATCTATTTGAGTCTAAATTAACCTTGGTGGTTCTTTAACCAGCCTAAGAGAAAAAGTGCTAAAACCCCAGTAAGACAGACCCCCTGACAACTTGCTTGTCTTTTGGGGTATATTTAAAAAATTTTAGCACCCAATTCTCTATTTGCAAACTTAAACTGCAAATTGTTTATTAAGGGTGAGAAGTTTGTTTGAGACCCTTGAAAGCATGTACAACCTCTTTAAGTGATTATGAAGGTAAATCTTATTGTCTGGGGAAATGAATTCTGCACAGCTATTTCTTTTATTGCTGTGCTGAATGTGAAGGCATTACTCAGTTTAATAAATCCTACTGTATCTCTCAGTCTGTGTAGGCTGGTATAAATATCTCCAGTTATGTCATATTACCACCTTTGTACAGCTAATGTTACGTTCTTGATGACTGGTGGCTGATAAATGCAAAACCTCATTTGGTTTGTGAGTGATTGAACGCTAACACTGTTTAGATTTCTTAATATACTTGTATTAGCATGAATAAGTAATGAGCATGCCAGGCTTTTTTGAATATTTGATTGTATCTTTATAATGGATTTGTGTCTCTCTCTTTGTGCTAATGTCATTGTAACTTTGTTGGTGTCATAACTCCAAACCTTAGCAATCGATCTTTATCAGAATATCTTAAGTCAATTACCCTCTCATGGCCAAATTACTGTGTCATAATACTTTTCTTATAAAAGTATTCTGCATATTGCGTTTAGGATACAAATAGGTACTAATTCTAGCTGCAGTATATTTCTCATTTCCTCATTGTGGCGTCTATTATATTAGTGTATTGATCAGTGATTTTTGTTGTACTGTCTCTTTAAGCATATATGCACGCATGCATGAAGCATTAAAGCTTCTCCTAATTCTACTATTTATTAATAGACTTGCTGATCCTTAATACTCTAATTCAGCCATCTTTCATGTGCCCTAGGCTTTTGCTACTTCTAAAAATTAAGTCCTAATGTTTACGGTTTCTTGGAAATCATCACCCATCATTTTGGATAGTGATTATTGTAGGAAGAAACTACTGGTTTGTCAGAGAGTTCTGCTTATTCTAATACTCTGAAAAAATATGTACCTGCAGTACAGTAGATTTTTCTTTCATCTTCCTGCATCATGTTTATTGACTGACTGATTTAACAAGTGAATGAATTGAAAAGTGGCTGTTTGGTTAGTAGTTTCTTAGTGGTTCTCAAACATAGGTTGCTTTTTCTATGCTAAATACCTAAACAGAAGACTACTAGACCAGTGATACTGGCAAGGACAGGGTATTGTCTGGGTGTGCACTGTTCTGTCTCTGCACTTCCGCATATATGCTTTTGTTCTAAGGTGCCCAACTTACCTAAGCCACCCCTGAAGCAATATTTTTGGTTATGGAAATTTCAAAACCCGTTATGTGGACTTCAGTTCATGACAGACGTAAACCACTTCTGCTTAACAGTGTACGTTGGACCCATTATTCTAAAGATGCATGGTGGAAATCTGATGTGTACTGCTACTGGTATAGCTGGAACATGGATCTAGCTGCTATATTTCTTTATTTTTATCAGAGAAACCATATGAGCTGGAGCATAGGACTGCTGGAGGTGGATCTGCCCTTTCCCATTCCTTTAAAATCAGCTAGACAAAATGTTTCCCATTTTTAAAGCTATATTAATCAAAATACATCATAATAATGTAAAACAAAATAACAAGGCGCAACAGAATTGCTGAATGAGGGAAAAAACTCACAAATTGGGATTAAAATAAATTACTTCTGCCTGCCAGAGACTGGGAAAGAGATAGTCCTATTCTGCTATTTTGCTTTTCAGTCCACTGACTTAGTGGCTTCTGGATTAGAACAAACTTCACACAGTCCTCTCTGATTCCTAGAAAATTTCTTTTTGTCTCAGCTCCAAGACTTGGATCTGCTCCATGCTGCTGACAGACCCCTTCTTTTCTCTGGAAATTTCCAGTCTGGCTTTTGCTGCAAACTGTGTCCCTGCTGTCCCCACTGTCCTACCCACTGCTCCTGGGGCTGGACGCTCAGTCACTCCAAGGCCAGGTACGCGCTTCCTCTCTTGCTTCTGCACAGGGCTCTATCTGATCACAGTACAGTTGTCAGAACAACGTAATTTGCTGCCCATCCACACAACATTGCAAACATTTGCAGCCCTTAGATAGTAAACTGTGAAGAAACCCATCGGGCTGTTCTCTTTGTCACAAAGTGTCACACAGCAGGATGTGTAGAGCATCTTGATCCATTTTGCATCTGAAAAAGAGGTCATGGTATGTTAATAATAGTGATTTTTTTTTTCCCCCTTATGTAGTGCAGGAGAAAATGTTATGATTAAAAAAGGAGAACCTGGCAAATGGCCTTCATGCCCAAATATATTGTCCGTCTACACAAAGGAGTAGAAATTATTTCTGACATTTTGGTCCTTGTTTTCCTTCTAGCTCCTTATATTCTAGAAAGAAGTAATTGAGTGTACTTGCTGAGTGGAGTCCATGTAGGTCCATCACTGTTTTCCTGCAGAGTTGAAACATGTGCTATCAAGGTGTGTCAAGATAAGCCCACAGGACAGTTGCAGAAAGCCATAATGAAAACATCTGGAAACATCTCAGACTTTCACAGACTAATCAGTGATTAGTCCAAAGATGAAACTTTGTGAACCTTCCTCACCTGTTTTTTTTGAAACTCCCTGCCTTCTATTTGGCTAGCAGTCTTCCTTCCTTTATTCACGCTATCTCCACTCCCACTTGCGCACAGTGTATTCAGATCTGTTTCCTATGAATCTTTATTCTGTGTGCTTATGTCCCACTTCTCAGACACAAGCAGCATGATCTCTGCATCAGCAACAGCTCACACAGAGTTTTACATATCTTGTCCTATTAGAACAAGTCATATATTTTGTAGTTTAGTAGAATTATGTGAGAGAATCAGAAGGGTCACATCTCCCTCTGGTTCTTCACAGAAGAAAATGAGTGTGGTATAGTTCATATTGATGCCAAGTACATAATCGTGTTTGCCTCCTACTTAGGGAACCTTAGCCTCAGAATTTTATGATACATGAGCAGATGCATTACATGGGATATTTTCCAGATTCCTTTTTAAAAATCTGAGTCACTCAACAGAAAGTCCTTTTCTCTGTAACAATGTCCCTAGACCATTTGAATATGCACCATGGAACTTGCTGAGCAAATTACTAGATTGAAGAACAAATTTTTAGGAAAGTTAGTCATTCGAGTTAAGAAAGTGACAGAGGTGTCAAAAAACCCCAAACAAAACAGATTAAAGAAACCAAACCAAAACAAAAAAAACCCCACAACACACAAAAACCCCAACCTAAAAATATGGTCTATATTTGAAGCTGGTTTTGAAAAAAGCTTTGCATTTTTCCTTCACAGAATATGCATGGCCATGACCTACATGACAGTATCATGTGGACCAGCTTTGATGTTTTGAAGGTTTCATAAACTTACTAATTCAAAAATATGATAAACTGGAGCTAGTGGACAGTTTCAGAGCATACCTAATTGGAGAAAATTTCAGCATTGCTACCACTTTTCTGCATGATTTTGTATTTGCTGCGTTGAGCATCTCTGCATTAAGCAAGTTGACTTGTGTGAATCCCCTTCTCGACACTATGTACTGCGCAAGGAGTCATCACTGGTTGGTGGTTGGCTATGCTGGGTTAACTCACAGGTCCTCATTTTGGGGAGGAATGTGGCAAGTAATATTACAAAGTTTACTTGTGGTTGACTCTTGACAGTTACTATAGTTTACCATCTAAATACCTTCACATGCGTGATGATTTCAGAGATACTTCTATTTTATCTCATATTCCATTAATTCTCTGAAAATTTCAGAAGTTCTGTCTGGTGAAAACTATTTGGTGTTTTAACTTCAGAGAAAGAACTTCGGAACATTTTGTAAGAACATGTTTATGGTGAACTGTGTGTGTACGAATTTCAGGGACAGAAAGTTATTCAGAATGGTGCATGGCTCAAAAGAGCATGATAAGCATGTATCTCACGAGAAGACTTATGAAATCAACTTTTTTACTAGTATGTCCATGTACATATAACTCTCACATCTGCTTTGTATTTTTGTATTTTCACAGCACATTCTGATCTGAGCCGCAATTCCAGTTGTGATTTTATTAAGTGAGCTAGAAATAGATTGCAATAGGGGCAGGTGAAGGCAACATCTGGCTTGCTGACTTTATGATTGTCAGAGAGTAAGGACTACTTTACTCTCTGATGTAATGTTATGTCCCTTGTCTTCCTAAAATGAAGGAAGAGGGAAAAAAAAAATACCAAAAAACAGATAGAATTTCTTCTGCTTTCTCTGTGAAAGGACTTTATGAGGATACACCCTTATAGAAATTCCTTTTGAGTACCTTCTTAAATGTTAACAAGCAAAAGATACAGACTTTAGTAGTAGGAAAGAAAAACAAATTTCTTAACATGTGGGTAGTGTTTCATTCATTGTATTTCAATTATTTTGTTAAATGAAAGATTGAAAGTGGCATTTTTGAAGAGAAGACTTGACAATGCTTCCACTTACTCAAGTGGTACAAGTGAACTTCCTAATCATCCTTGCTAGGCTTGATGTCTAACATGTGTGATGAGTACTGGAAACTCACAGCGCTCATGTTCCTGAAGCAGACACCCTCACTGCTCCGCCTGGTGAAACCCGTCACCGCCTTGTTCATTGCCGGACATGAGTCTGACTCATGAAGAGCGTAAATACTGGAGTCATGCAGAGAAAGCTCATTCTTGCTTTTTGAAGATTTATCTTTAGGGATTTTTTTTTTTTAATTTTATCCTGATTGATATCTGTTGTATTTGGTGAGGATAAAGGCTACCTGCTCTCTTAGAGAGAATGCCTTCCTGCTGCAGCAGGGGGATTGGACTAGATGATCTTTTGAGGTCCCTTCCAATCCTTAACATTTTGTGATTCTATGACGTGGCTTTTCTTGGGATGCAAAGCAATCAAAATAACAGAGCTACAGGCCTTGAAAACAAGACCCAGGTGGAGTCAGGTGGTTCTAGATTCCTGGCTCTGCAGCAGCCCACTCTGTGAGCTTTCATTGATTTCCCCAGCCCACATATAAGCTGGAGATTATATCATAGAAATAATATGCTCTTTTGTTGGCTACCTTTTTTGGTTTTGTGGTGTTTTTTCTTTTTTTTTTAGTTAAACTTTTATTCCTGTAGTGGACTTCTCTGAAAATTGTCATGACACTCCACCTCCCTAAGTTGGAAAACTGCATTAAATTCGGCAGTAAATTAGATGTGTTAAGTTTGAGAGTTAGTGTCGGTTTTCCCTAGGAGCTTATTGATTTGTATATTGCAAACTTGTCTGAGTGAGCAAAGGACTTTTTTCTCATGTTCCTTGGCACAGTGATTTCTTCTGTATGTTTTCCTGGTTGAAAATTCCTTCTCCTTTTGATCACTGAAAGGCCATTATTAGCTCTTCCTTTACTCTCATGACATAAAAGCATTTTGGGGAAAGTTAATTAACAGTCTGTCCTTTTCCATATTCAGAGATTATAAATATCTGTTTAGTTCTCAAGGAAAGCATATTTTAAAATAGAGTATTGCATGGAAAAGCCACCTACAGATATTACCTCTGAGATAAAAGACTTGATAAAGGAGCCAATGACTTTGTCTTTTTTGGTTTGGGTGTATACAAGGCATTTCCATGGTGATTAGTGTTTTATAAATGCCAGAGATAAATGGTTACAAGAAACTGCTGCAAACAGCAATAAAGTTTGAAGTAAAGGCTTAAACAATCCTCTTCTACATGCTTCCCCTTGTGATTCACTCCCTGTGAAACTGCAACTTGCAGGCCTACCTGACAGAGCTAAAAGCTCATGTGTAGAGCCTATATTATCTTCTAACCAACAGGCACCCTTCTGTTTTCATTTTATCTAAAAACATGTATCACTGTTCAGTGGCTCAAATTATATAGATACATTTGTTGTAGTGTTGGCAGCATTCATTATCAAAATGTACTCACCATTTGTGGGGAAAATTCATAATAAGCCCACAAGTAATGGAAATTATAAATGACACCTGCCAGTCACTGGAGCCCTGCCTGCATGTGCGGTCCTGACGGGAATCCATAGTCTGTCTCAGATCGAGTCACTTGATTGACAATTCTTGTTGCTGTCTCTGTGCCAGCTGGCAGATTGCCAATAAGAATAAATCATATGAAGTGGGAATTATTATATTGTTGGCACCTGTCGAATAAGGTAAAGTCTGCTCTACTTATAAGCCACAGACTATGGAAAATTGACCAAATCCCATATTGCATATCATACCTGGGCATTTTTGTGTTTGTACCTGCAACTCTGTGTAACTTGGGAAAGAAAGTGGGTAGTCTAGACACAAGCCTGGCTTGGAGCATCTTCTTTCCTGAAGAGGTGTTGTAGATAGAGCTGATCTCAAAACTGCCATCAAAGTGCTACAATGCATGAATTGCGTTTGTTACATGAAATGCACAATTCAAGGATGAGTCTCTTCAAAGGCATCATTTCTCATCAGAGGAATGAACTTCATTCATGCAAAGTTATTTGAAAACACATCAAGTTTAAATCAAAATCAGCATTGGTAAAATGTGATTAAGGTCTATTTCATATCTTGTTTATTCCACAGAGGGTATGGTTTCTTAATTCGCCACGGTTGAGCATCTGATTTCTATTTATTTCTCCTCTGATAACAATTTTGTATGCAAATCCAGAATCAAGTGTCTTTGTAAAATTCCAGCATTTCCAGGACGGAATTAACACTTACATCCTATGGCTGGTCTTACCACAGCGTGTGGGAGCACACTCTGACAACTATACATCTTCTAAACAAAGAAAATATTTGTAACTTTGGAATTCCTGTGTTCTGAAATCTCACTTTGTCCTGTGCAAAGCTGCAATAGTAACATGAGTATTTTACCTACTTCAGCTTCTTTCTCCGCTGTATTTACTCTCCTTTTATTGTGGACACCATAGGACTTACAAGTGTGTTCAAAATGTCATGTTTCTGTGTGGTTTAATCTCTACTAGAATGTTGCTGGATTTGAATGCCTGTAACAAACCAATCACTCTTAGTATTCTTCCCAATTATTAAATTTTTGACATGATCACCTGAAACCTTGTACACTTAAGGTAACAGTAAGAAAAAAGAAAATTGCTTCATCTCTTTAGATTCCTATGTGCTCTGCATTAATTCGTACAATGGATTTTTTTATTCTGAAGTTTTCTTAAGATATGATAAGTGATTATTTCTTTAAGTATGCACTCTATCCATTATTAAATTGATTATTCAAATCTCATTTAAAACAAGAGGCCAGATGGCAATATTCCAGTATTTGTTGCTACTAGCAACCACAAACCCCAAACTGAATGATTTTCCATTTTTCGCTGTGGATGAAGGGATCTCTTCACTTTACATGCAATAAAAAGAAGCTACAGTTAACCAATTACAAAACAAGATTGTTATACTTTATAAAAATAATTCACTGACACTCCTTTACTCTTGATGATGACCTTATAAAATATGTGATCTCTTTCTCGGTTTGCTAACTTTGTTACCAATTATAATTTTTAGTTAGAATATTATTGTCATGAAAGGAAACTTTTTTTTTTGTTTTAACTTGCTTGGATTATGAGACCACGATTAACAAGATTATGACTATTCTAAGCAAGTATAAGAAAAAAATAAAATTAAGAAAGACTTGGAACCTAATTTACCTGATGGCTGATACCTGTAATTCAAGTAAAAGAAATATACATTGAGAATAAATTTAAGGTGGTATAATAATGTGATTTGAAAAATGACAACTGATGAATGAGTGCTTAAAGTCTCTTCAGAAGTATCCTTGATTTTTAAAAGTGGTGACCTGAACCAATATCTAGAATTTACTCAAAGTCTCAGTTCCTAGCATTTAGGCATCCCACAACTGACCATTTTGGCTAATTAGCCAAAAAACGGCAGTAAGGCAAGGAGTATCTTTTGCATCTCCTCCTTAATGATGACTTGCTGTGTAAAGGTAAAAAGTTATGTCAGTATAGCTCATTAATTGGTGTCAGAGAAGAGATGATAACAATAATAAAGACAAAAATTTAGAAGTAACTTCTTCATTTTTGTATAAGGGGCTGTTTTGCATAAAAGTCATGTCTTCATATGTCTACTTATAGGTATCAAAGCGTATGTGTTTGCCAACTATGTGTATACTTGCACTGCAGCTATGAAAGCTGGGTATTTTCATGATACTTGACTGAAACTTCATTTTGACCATAATATTAACTGGTCATGAGCTGCATTTATTTTGTCACTTCTTGATTGTCTGTAGCTCCTTATGAAATCAGTAGTAAAATTCCTACTAAAAAGTGCATAGTGCTGGCCCATTTTTCCCTGGTTGCTCTTTAGGCAATAAAATTTGTGGTCAATGACTAGCATTTCTGCATAATTGTAAACTTACTATATGTTGGGCGTTAAATGTAACTGACTAGTTTCTTAATCTGGGTAGCAGATGACAAAATGGGTCCTAAATGACAGATGTTACTCTGATTGCTTACTACACTACCAGAAAGATATGAAGACACTGTAGTAAAGAGGCTAGTACACAAAATAAGATAGAATAGGCAAATATGAAAGTACCCTGCTGTTATTTATTCAATTTAACAAGAGATTTTAGTAAGTTAAAAATTCTCTCAACTAACTTTTGAAATAAAATGCTTGGTTAATAGTAAACATGCTCAGACCCATAATCCAGAGACTATTTACACTCTGGTAATTTCGAGAAACAAATATTAGCTTATAAATGCTGTGGTGGCAAAATGTGCTAGCATACATGTTAAGTTTCTAATCAAACATTGCAAAAATTCATTAATCAGTATTTCATAGTTCATTACAGTCTGACTAATTTTGAAATCCTTCATGTAAATTGATTAAATGTCTTCAGTATTCAGATAAATGGGCTTTTGTTTTAAGCAACCTTTACTGTGAAGTCCATATTTCTCCAGGATTGAGTTCTGGTAACATTTGACTGTCACGTCTGACATACTAGCCAGTTGCCATTTCACCCCTTCTTCTTCCCCTCCTCTATATTCCAAATATCTCATTGACCAATTGTGAGAAAAATATTCTTAAATCTTCTTTAGACGCAGCAGGTCATAGTTAGAAAGTGCTCCATCATCTACTGTCATTAGTCAGCAAAGCTTTTTTTTTGTTTTTTTTTTTTTTAAATCCAACTCTTGCCCTCATTTAAAGCGTTTAAAGGAACTGTTTTGCTATATAAATAGTGGACATGTGAACACCTCAGGTTGGTAATCAAGTCTTATTTTACACAATAGAATACACGTGGAAAAATCCTCTGGGGACAAAAACTCAGCTATTGCACTCAAGTGTGCGTTGCCTTAGTGTAGAAGCATTTAAGCAGGGACGCGCTGCCCTCCCTGCATCCACAGCGCGATGCAGCCGCGGGAGCCGTGCCCAGTGCCAGCTCCCGCCGTGGGGGAGCAGCTCTGCCCTGCTCCCAGGCAGCGCTCCCCGCAACGGGGCTTCTGAACCAAGAGCAAAGACTCTGGTTTCACCGAGCCTTGCATTAGGACTTCAGGCTTTACAGCTTTATGTAAGACTGTGATGGGAGATTAATGGAGTTATGACAGCACATAGTGGTTTTTATTAGAGAGATACTGCATTCTTTCTCATGTGAACATATAGCTGTTAGTCTATATGGCAAACACAGAGAAGTCTCATGTATTCTTTTGAAAAATAAATTCTTGTGAAAGCACAGTGCTGGCTGGAAAAGTAATGACTATATTCTCATTTACTTTACTGGACAATATAAAATTTCTACTGTGAATTTTTAACTGGCTTTTCAAAAGTGTTTATCACAGTTTAAATATTTCAGGGCTCATACAATTAGGGCCGAACAGTGGCCAGCATATATTAAGTTCTTGAGTTAAAATCTGACTGGAGAAGTTTGGTCACTCAGCTAACCATCATGGAGCCTTCTGTGATCCAGGGAAATGATTTATTCCATGTGTCATGTCCTCCTGGGTATTTTGAAAAAATCCTAGTATACACTTTACATACTGAGCATCTTGAGATCTGTAGTTCTTCTTCTGCAGAATCTGCACAGGTGGCAGTCAAGAGCCCCGATCTTCCTTGGATAGTGCCATATTTTGATTTGTGTGTTTTCTCTGATGCTGTAGAAAGGATATTTTGGTCTGCATCGCTTTCCTTTACTCAAAATTTGGTAAATGACCTAGATCACCTACAGTGTGCCCTTTTCACCCCTTGACAAATTGTTTCCGGAGTCCAGGATTCTTCATACCTATGTCCTTCTAATTACTTCTGTGCTCCAGAAACATGATCTTTCTGCATATTATGTCTTCTGCAAACAAGGGAAATGGCTTTAGTGTCAGCTCCCAGCTCAGCTCTCAGGTGTATGCAAGTCATGAGATGCAATTGTAGCAGCACCACACTCCCCTTGGTAAAGGCAGAGCTGCATCTGCCCTAACTAATGCTTTTTTTTTTTTTTTTATTTTATTTATTTATGAGCAGTTCGGTAGCAGTTGCCACAACAATATCTCTAAGAATAAAAGGCAAAGCCACCTTTAACCGAAGACAATTACTCTCACATACCATGTATAAGTAGAATATATCTTAATTTTCTTCCTGTTCTTTGCTAGGTCAGCATTAATCATTTCAGTGACCTTGTAACCAAAGGTTTGAACTTTTTCATGTGAAATTCTCACATCTTCCTCTTTAGTTCGCACATTCCCCTAATTGACACTTTGTTTGGATCCTTGGCTTTTGCAGCCCTTTTGAAAGCCCAGCAGAATGCTGTGTAATGCTAGCCCACTGAAGAAAGGCTTTTAGGAATGTCCTTTATTTCTAGTTTATCTTGAATTCTTTCCTTGTTTTAATACTTCCCAGTTTTTATTCATATATTGAAAGACTTTCAGTTTTGAGATAAATTCATGAAACTTTTTATTTTAAAGCAATGAGTTTTTTGTATAATGCAAACTCTCTATTGTAGGTTACTAATTTACAGTACGAAACCTATCAAGTTGCCTTCAGCATTTGACAAGACTAGTGTTTTATTATTTAGCAGAGCCTTTTTGAGATAAAAACACTATCTAGTTTTTGTATGGTGACTTCATGTGAAGAGCCTTGGTTGTTTCCTGGGACCTCTGCTATAAAAATCATAGAATAAAGCCCAGTAGATGTAAGCCAACTTGTTGATAAAGGAGTTTTGTTTATGCTTTCCTCCTAATCACTATTAAAAGTAAAAATGTTTGATTCAATTGAAGGGAGTGGTGATGAGTTCAAGGGGTTTTTATGATAAGCTTTGATCAAGCTATTAAAATGATGCTTTCAAATGTATTATGTACTTAGCAGAAATTCCTTGGAATATCTGAACTCAGAGGCTCAGTCTTGTCCCTTGCTGGAATTTGGTGTGGAGCTGATACCAAGAGCTGTCAGAAAGTTCATTGGCATTTTGACACAATTAACTATAATTTTCAGGGACAGAAGGGCATTCTTCTATTTTTCAAATATCTCCTCCTGTGGACTGTTTGATGTTAATAGTAAAATTTCATCTGTTTCCTTTCATGTCAGTCCAGAAGAAAAAAAAGAACACTGATGAAAAGGACTGTTTCATATAAATTGTTTTACACTTAACAGATTCCAAATTACATTTATTCCTGCAATGTTATTTCCAGGAAGCATTTTATTTAACAAAAGAATAGATCTTTAAAACAGTTACATATGATATTCTATACGCATCCCTGTGTTTTCTGAAGTAAATTCTCATTCAGGTTTACAAATTCGAATTCTAGAAGTAGTATTTTTTTTGCCTAATCAGTAACTGTGCAGTAGTATGTGTTCCAGCTTCATTTCCTTTAGTAATTTCATAGCAGATGCCTTCAGCGAAGATACTGTACTTACAAGTATAAGATGAACAGAGTACAGAGAATATGCCTTCTAGTTACCTGGGAGAGATACCAACATGTGAAAGAAGAAAAAATATTGAAGCAATATGTACTTTTTCATAGCTTTTATGAACATAAAGTTTTGAAACAATTTATCCCTCACTTCAGTAATATTTGTGTCTTTCATAAATCATATTTACATATGTTTTATGGAAAAATAGCTCCCCTTACTGCCTCTGTAATAAAAGAGTCTCTGCAAATCTGCTCCCTAATAAATTAAAAGTAGCTGGCCACATCTTTTTTGAAAGTCATAAAGGGGAATTAAGTGCCCATCTCCCATTAACATTTGATGATGCCTGAGAAAATCTGCCAGAAGATTTCTCACAGATGCCTCCAAAACCTGTGGTTGAGAGTTTACTTTGATTTTAAGAGCAAGAAATTTGCAATATTACACTCTGCCTTTTGTCTCAGAGAGGATTGTTATTTAGTAATGTGCCCATGCCTGACACTGTCTCTTTACTTTTAGAAATGTCAACATTCAAAGGCTTTACCTTTAGCAGTAGTGGCTTTTATAACATTATAAATATATATTTTTAAAACTGTGCCTCCTGATACATGTTATTGTATAGCCTTAATAAAATCCTCAGTCACGTGTATACAAGTTCACTTCAACAGAACGGTAGTTGTCCCTCCAAGCAGCATTCGTGGCAATGGCCATGGCTTGTTTCATGTTATGATACTGTTTTTATTTTTACTTACTAGTGCATTTTCAGATTCTCTTTGGCCACGTGGGCCAGCTTGTCCTATCGGAGCGAGATGAAGAAATCAGCCCTGGGGAAAGGGAAGGAACAGGACTGGGGAATGGTGATACTTACAAGTGATCTAGCATGCAAAGACTTCCCAGTGTCTTACCTGACTTGTAGTGGAGCAAATGACACCCTGTTTTCTCACAGATGTCTGAAACTGGAAAGACCATCACAGTTAGAAATGTTCAGTAGAGTTATCTGTTTAGTTTTGGGAAATAAGGCAGAAGAGATAAAAATAATGAATATTGCTCCTTAGCTGATGAATTTTCTGCCCCACAATCCTCTGTCTTCATCATGTTCTTCTGGTATATATGTTGTAGGTGTATTGCAAAGAAAGGATGGAAAAGCACAAGATTGGAGTCACTTGTGTTCTGGACTAGATATGACTAAACCTGACTCCACAAGCTCAAAGAGATTTTCAGTTTTATCGTAGTTCTCATTGCATCAACTGAATCCTGTACCCTTGGTGATGGCAACAGCTGCTGGAAACATGGCCACAGTAGACCTAAGATTGCTGTAGTTCTGGAGGCAGTAAACTAAAAACGAGCAATGATGGTCAACAACAACCTACAGACAGGTAGAGAAAAATCTTCCAAACAGGTTAATTAAGTCTGTTGTGCAGCTGAATCACTGATCCAAAGGTGAGTGTCTGAAAAAGCGGTAATGTGGTGGAAAAACAGTTTTGTCCTGGATTCAAAATTATGAAGTAAAATTATTTTTTAAAAATAGAGATTTGACTATACTTGAGATTTCCTGTGTTCGTTCTTTCTCTCGTTCTCTCTTTCTATCGTTCTCTCTCTCTCTCTCATCAGACTTTAAACCTATTAAACTGAAAATCACAGAAAATCACTTAAATCTGTCCTATGTGCAGTGCCCATTAGACCAATTTGAGTTAATTTACTTTGGAAATTAAAGTAAACTATAGGTAGCTTGCCAAATAAAACCAAGATAAACTTTGTGAACCAACAGTGATTTAAATAGTTTTAGTTCTCATTTGCACTGGCAAATTTGATCTGGATTAGCTAAAAGAAGCTACATATCTAACAAAGTATTTAACAAAAAATTAAGCCGCAGTGTCTTTATATTGAAGCCATTTCTCAACACTAAAAAAAAGAGTGCTTTCTGAAAATATTGTCAATGCACTAATAAGAAATATTTTATAAGGTTAGACTTTGAATCTAAGCAACTAACATTAGACAAGGGGTAGCTATGTCAGTCCAACTTGAGTTGCCATTACCAGCCATTAATCTTAAAATAGATGAATCCATAGACAGTGGAATCATACACTGATAATTTAATATAAATGTATTAGACTTGCTAATAATATTCTGCCAAGGACCATTTTAAGCATCTGGAAAAAAACACAGACTAACTCATAGTGATAACATAATTTTAGACAGTATCTTAGTTTGGGGAAATATGCTTTATGTTACAGAATTTCAAAAGATAAGAATATTTTAAAATGTTCTCCTTATGCTTCTATTGTATTTTTACTTTATTGCTGGTGATTTCTACTTTTGACTAGCTAATGGGAATGTATTTTTTCTCTGTATTGCTATTACCTCTTCCTGCTACTTTCCAGGTCACTAATTTTTCTGCTTAGAGTTCATTCTGCTTAGACCGATATGCTGTCTTTTTTAATGAGGTTATTTCTGGGTTATTAGCCTTCCTGTTATATGATACCTTATGTGAAAGATCTAATTGATGTAAATCAAACATAGCTTGCAGATGAAAATCAAAATGATCTTTTAGATATTTTGTAGGTTCATGTGTATCTCAGGAATTTTGTATTTAAAGCTACTTTTTAGACAAGAGGGTTGTATGTGGCTAATAACACAAATAAATCTTTTTTTTATTCATACATTAACAGGTTCAAAGAAGTGGAAATTGAAGAAATGCATTGGCATTTTGGTTTGCTGAATAAGCTTTAGATGGAAATTACTCTGAAAAGTATTTAGTGGGAGGGGTTTAATTGTACAGTTCAATAACCTCAGTATCATTTTTTTATTAAAGCATTCTTACATAAGCCGTTAAGCTTTAGGTTAATTTTTACGGTTATTTCTGGTTATATGTAGTAACAGAGATCAGAAATACAACTAAGGCTGTGCTATACCTTGTTAACACTCTTAAATGGATTACATGTATTCTGCCTTCTTAGAATTATTTTTGTTGCAAATTTTGCAGTCAAAAGGATTGTATTGTTCTGTTACACATAATAAAATCGTGTTGTTTTCCAGTCATTTGGCTTGTGGCAATCGGTAGTGTCAAAGGGAATTGTATTACTTTTGTATATACATTATAATTATATAGGAAAGTAAAATGTGATTTATTCTTTTTCACATTGGCTTTCCACTCCTTTGCGGTCTGATATTTTTTACCTCAACTGAAATGTCCTGCTTTAAGGATACATGAGTGACCTTTATGTATACTAATTTATATTCTGCTATACTACCTGTGCATGTTTTACATAAGATACACACAAAATACATCTTGTTTCTTGAGAAAATATCTGGCACAATACACTTCAGGTTACCTAGGTGTGAATATTTAGATATGTATTATGTTGGAATTTAAAGTTTGTCTTGCCAACTGTCAAGTGTGTGGCTTTTAAAAAATGATTGTTATTTTATTGATTTTATTTTATCTGTGGTTTAGGGTTGGAGTATATATTAGTGTCAACCTCTGCTGCCACACTTTAGTTCTATTTAACACATGTACGAAATTGGTTTTCCTGCAGAAAACTGGGACAAAATCCCATTTTGGTCTGCATTACAGATCTATAATGAAAGACTATCTCTAACAAAAAAACGCCTTTCAAGCTCTCAGGATACATTTTGGTTTGCTTTTGCTCAAGGCTAGCAAGCTATCCATTAGTATTCCTGAATCACTAGAATTATTTTATTTCCCAAGGACTTGAGAAAATTCCTGGGTTTAAGGGATGCAAACATAATAAAATATTGGAACAATTGCTAAATCTTTTGCTGATCTTCTGAGCACACTTATAGTCAATGAAGTATTTTGTAGGAACTGGAGCAGGCCTAGATTGAGCTGTGCGTTCTGGAAGTTAATTAAACAGATTTGCCTATAGATAAAGTGTTTTCAGACAAAACTTCCTGGTGAATTTTTGACAAACAATAGATCGTGTGAGAAATCATAGTGAATAAAAACATAGATTACAGAAAACAATATCAATCTAAGCAACAATTTAATTTTTTTTTTTCTTGTTGCCAGTGAATACAGAAAAAATCACAACAGTTCAAGTAAAGACATTTTCCTGTTGAAGGTGAGTTAGCAGGTGTTAAATGAAAGACGATGATAATGACAGCTTATTTCTAAGAAGCCAGAATTTTGTGGTTGTCAAAGCCAGACATGCATTTCAGCAAGTAAAGTTAGATGTGCCAGGTTCTAATCTGGTGGCTTCTAGTACCGCATTTTGACATTACAGATTTAAATTAATGGCACTAGTTCCACTGACATAATTTTCCCAAGATTTTGTTGTTTAAGATGTTTAATTTGAACTAAGGACCTCAAAGGACATAACAAAAGACCTAGTCAATCTGAGTTTAAGAATAAACTGGAATATTATAATTTATTTCCTTGAAGCATGTAAATTGGGTGGCAGGTGGGCGGGGGGAATGGCAAAAAACCCCTGGCATCTTCAGTGGGGAAAATCAAATAAAAACAGTATCTGGAATTCGCTCTACCACATACAGCAGATCCAGACTAATTTCTGCTTGGGAAAACTTCTTACAGGTACATCTTTTATCAAAAAATCTCTTGAGAAGACTGTTGGATAGTGACATTGCCTGGCATAGCAAAGTCAAGTGTATTTCTGTTTGTAGAGCTACAGAAAATTTCCGCTGCTGGGTGAAGGTAAATGAGCTTGTGGGTTTTCTGGAAGGTTTTTCCTGCAGCTGCTTGCTGCTAGATGGTGCAACAGTGCTGTGGCTGCCAGAAGGTCCTCTTCAGAGTCCTTCACGTCAGTACCAATATTGCCTATTCCACATGCAGCGACTGCTGTGAAATATCCTTCTAGCAGAGTCACCTTCTTCAGCACTTACATAGATGCAATAAAGTGCTGCTGCATCTTCAAAAAATCTGGACTGTCGCTGTAATCTTGTCCCCTACATCCTTTCTTTTCCTTGAAACCCATAGTCTTTTGTCCAGGATCCTTGCTGGAATACCTGCTTTAGTCTTATGGACTGATCTGAGTGTGAAATTGTTCTGCAGGTTACAATAGAAGTAGAAAGTCTTTAATCCTGAATCGTGTCTTTTCAAATTTTACCGAAGTCCAGCCCACAGTAATTTGTGCCTTGGACTCCATCAGGAATTAGAGTGATTCCGAGTGCTCTGCTGTGTGTTGCCCACAGTATGATCTGGGCACCCTTTTGAAAGCCTAGGAGAACTTGAACAGGGTTGGCTTCAGCAGTACCATCTTGTGCAGAAGTAGGCAGAAATTCAAGCCATGAGTCTTCCAGAGACGTTGGTCCCTTAATGTTTCCATAGCAGGCGATGGTCTGGATGGAAGGTATTACTTTAAGATCTGTCAGTGCAAGGCGGTTGAAACTGCTTTTGTTTCACATTCCCAGCTGGATAGAGTTCACCACTGGGGAAGCAGAACCTCTGCTACAGGGCTTGAACTGATGAATTGCTGAGCAGCAGTCCTAAGGCTGAACAGGAGTCCAGGAGCAGTTTTGGGCTTGGGAGAACAATACCTCTGCAAGGCCTAAAATTTGAGCTTTTCAGGTGTATCCTTTGCAATGTAACAAAGTAAATCCTTTTCTACTGCATTAGTCCTTGTGTTTTACTGCCCACAGCAGCTCAGTTCTGTTTAATTGTGGGCTGCTTACCCACAGCGAGCAATGGAAATGTATGATTGTCTGAAAATAGCTTATTTGTCATGCTCTGTTAATTTTAAACTTTATCTGACAATATATTAAGAGTAATACAGGGTGTTTCAAAAAGATGGACTCATTTTCAAAGATGGACCCAATTTGAAATCACTAAATCTCTGCAACCACAAACCACCCATGAATGAAACTCTTACCACTTGAAAGAGTAGGGAATAGAGTTTCAAATGATTATGGCTAGATGCCTCTCCCAATGTAACCGATTGTAACTTGTTGCTATCATGAAATATACTGCTTTGAAATTAGGTCCACCTTTTTGAAACAGCCTGTATATTGATTATAGAGGTTGTGGTAGAATGCTGCTAGAAAACAGGAAGTTTGTATTTATGTGATAAGCACAGCAGTTAATTTGCTTTCTTCTATACAGTTTCTATTGCTTGCACATGTCTAAATGCAGGCACACAATAGCTGAATGCTGTGGAGGTCTACGTGTTGCTCAGTGACAGAACAGCCATTACAGGACTTCCAAAGCATGTTTCCATCAGTTTCCTGTCATAAAGCAGGGGGGTGGCAGGCTGTCCCCGCAAAGGGGCCTATAGGGCTGACAACAAATGTATCCAAATTCATCCACAAAATGCTTGGCGTTACTTGGAGAAAAAAAAGTCTGAAGAGGCAAATATTAGTAACTTGTTTGGCAGAAGTTTAATGGAAAACAAATGATGTGTGTTTTAGTGCTTCTGTTTTGTATTTGTTTTACTTACTTGTGGTATTAAATGAATAGTTTACATTCCACTGATATTACAGTTTGGATAGTGTCAACATTTGGGTCAAACAACATAGATTTATTTGCAACATATGGGGAGAAAAAAGGTGATGTGACTTTAGTTCTTTTGCTTCCACGCTCTTCTGATTTGCACTGAAACAGGAATGAGAAAGCAAATGCATGATTGGTTTTTTTTTTCTTCTGTAATAATTCTTATTTGCATTCCTTAGATGTTTCATTATCTTCAGTATTGAAGAACCAGGTTGTTCATAACTCAGTGTCTGCGTTTGCAGGACCTAGGCCTTTTTCATATGCTTTGAAGTAATGGCCACTAACCACCAGCTTGTTCTGCTGTGGAGTGAAGCTGCACAGCTGGGGTGGCACAGCTGGCTGCACCTGCTGTCTTGCCCTCGCAGCTCGTAGCAAGCAGCAGAAAAAGTGAAAGTGTACCTAGTCAGTAGATATGCCATAATGATATGCTAGATTTGGCCACCTGCCATACGTGAAAGGTAGCATCCAGTCAAAGCATGTGTCTCCCGCTCTCTGTACTTCCTCTGTTGTCTGGGGCTTACAGGAGACTGATGCAATTTCTGGCTTTGAAGTTATGCCGAGATGATATTGTGCTAGGACAGGTCTTGCAATGTGCAGTGGTGGTGAGTGTCAAATAACTTCTGTTGTGTGTTCCAAGACTGAGAATTAGGCAGTTTGTTAGAGCAGAATGTTCTAATCGTGTGTCCTCGCTGGGGTAGACCTTTTTGTGAAGACAACCCAGATGCCTAGAGCTCCTTACTCTGCTGTAGCATTGAGAGGTGTGTACTCTGTCTATATTGTAGATTTTAAGGGGCTGAATCTTCAAAAATGATCATGTAGCAAATTTAGGCTGTGGTTTAAAACAACATTTATTCTAGTTCTGGATATGTGCAAATGCTTTAAGGTTTCAGGTTTAAATGAGCAGAGGATTTGTGAGGTTCAGACACTTAGAGTTTGAATCTTACAGCAGGAGAATGGGTGTGATAATTCAGGAATCTGTCATTCATGTTTCAGCTAATGCTAGGAACACTTCTATCTTTGAGTGATTTAAGTTTCAAATAACCTTCTGGACATTTGGAAAGAATCCTCTATTTCAGTCTGCTTCTGTTCCTTTCAAGGAAATATTTATCTCCAAATTAGGGGTGTAATAGTGGATGTGTTTATGAGCTCTTTAAAACGTAAAAGTGTCGGTGTAAATGTCTGAGGTCTCCAGAGTTTGGTGACGAATCTTTTTTGTTTTGTTTGGACACAAAAGAAACAAAGTTGCTTCCCAAATTTATGGAAGCTTTTTTCAGGTGTGTGAAATAGCTGGCACTTACTTCCAGGTCTATATCATAATCTAATAAACCTTTAATCCAGAAGAGTCTTTAAACCACTCTTTCTGAGTAATTTAAACTGTTGTATCTGCCTGCCTGTAAAAGATGGATAGTATTACCATTCACCTGGGAACTATTGTCATTAATAAATTCGGGTGAGATTCCATTCACTCTTTTCATCTGTGCTTGATATGGGATTCTGCAGATGCAGTCAAAGGTGAAATTGGGGGGGAAGAGGAGGAAAAAAGAACATCTAACTTCATAGTAGAAAATTTTTCTCTTTAGCTTTTACCATTCTGACATATCACTGCATGTGATTGTTCACTCTTACTACTGCAGCACCAAAAGCTACTGATAGTATTTGTAGTTTTTCAACAGGCTCTGTTAACATCAAATATGATATTCTTTTTCGTCTGTTGATAGTAATTAAATGCATTAGAAATCATCCTGAACTTGAAAACAAAGGCCATGGTTCAGAACTGGGATGGATAGTTTTAGAATATGCATCTTTTTGTTCATTTATATTTCATGGGTTTGTGAGTTATATCTCAGTACTTCTGTAATTACATACAAGCAAAAAAAGATGGAAAGGTCTCATCTGCCTGTTAGTAATTATAATAATAGAAATCTAAGAATCTTCACCTGTTGCTCATCTATTTAAAGAAAGATTTAGTGATCTGGGGCAGTACTGAAGTTCAAATCCCTTTATTTTGTTCAGTCCTCTACTTAGCAGAAGCATCAACGCTAAGAACATTTCTTTTTCTGGTCTGTGAAATTGTTTAATTTGTGGTTACAACGCCTTTAATTTCAGGCATCTGGTCAGATAGCACTCAGGGTAGCTATTGGCGCCCCGGTACTGTGTGTTGTGCTGTGCCCTGCACACACAGCACTGCGCGTTGTGCCTGTCCTGGCAATGAGCCCCGCGGGAGCCCCCTGGGTAGACGAGGCCATGAGCAACCTGGAGTGACTCCCAAGTTAGTTGTCAGACTTGCGCGTTGACGTGCCAGCTAGAATTACCTCGGGTTTATGTGTGATGAGGACACCAAAAGAAGTCATTCACTTTCGTGAAACCTCTAAGAACTGAAATGTGGAGGACTTTTGCTCTTTTTCAAATGTAGTTGAAATTAGCCAAAGGTTAAATGGTCAGCGGCACCTCGAAGATGCGCAATGACAGTTACAGAAGCACTGTTTGCTGAAAGAGCAATGTCTCTGCTGTAGTGAGTTTAGGAACTAGTGAAATATTCCTAAAACTTTAGAAAAGGATTTCCGCTATCTTCATTTCATGTCTGATAAAAGAGCGATCACTGCACTCCCCTCCCACCCCAAGTTCTGTTACATAGGGGACAGATGAGCTCTCTGAGCATGTTAATTGTTTAAGTGTTCTAGAGCTCTGGAGTCTCCAATTTTGGGTTCATCTATAGATGACGAAGAAGCAAAATAATTATGACTGTCATATGAAAGCAGATTCTACTCTCATTGAGTTTATAAGTTTAACAATGCAAGTATTTTCATTTTTCTAAATATTTTCTACTGCTTTTCATCAAAGATGTTGAATGGACCAAATTATGCTCCATGCACCATGAATGCCCGCTAGCATTTTATCTGCCTACCGTTGGAATATCAAGGAAAAATTTAGCAAGAGCACCAACAGCAACCATTTTTATTCCCCCTTGCTACTCTTTCAAATCCCAGAATATTAATTCTTATGTAGTCACTTCAACATTTAGATGACCAACTTATGTTGTAATTCCTAAAACTGTATGTTTAGAACTTATGCTAGCTGCAGCTCAACAGTGCTGAACATTCCCAAATTCCTTTTTTTCCTTTATGCATGCTGGCAGGAAACATTGTTCCTTTTTGTTAACCTGTCTTTCTAAGATAATTAATTTGTATTTGGACCTTTCAAAAAGATTTTAATTAAAAGCTAGCTTTATGCCAAAAGGTTTCCTGGAATCCTGGATTTTCCTTCTGTTTTATACTGTGTGTACACTTTTTCAGAATGCTGCAGTAAACCGACAGTCATGTAACATGTTCTGCAACCCTCAGAGACATCCTGGGAAAGTCAATTCCACCTACTGTTTTTTCCAGATTAGATCAGTTTATAAATTGGTCTGGAATGTGAATTTCCTTCTCTGTTGTGGTCTTTTGTTAAAAGCCATCTTTACATCATGATGAAACTTTTCTTCAAAAAACAAAATACTTAATTTCATTAATCTGTTTAGCAATACCAATATAATGGGCCATAATATTGATTTTTTTTTTCCTTAGGATTTAAAATCTCTATTTCTTTCCACAGAATTAAATGCTTCAAACTGATACTCAACCTCTTTACAGTCCCCTCTTTAATTTAGTTGTTATAATTAGGCATTAACTGGTGTCGGTGGTATAGCCAGTTACAAGCCATTCTGTTCTGCTTGTCTTGATTATCACAGTTTAGATGTAAAGTAAATTAGAATGAAAGACTATACAGTCCAATTACAGATAAAAGCAGCAAACTCTACTGCTGTAATTAGATGCCAGTACTATTTTTCTTAGATTTTCTATCTCTGAGGGCATTTCTTGTAGCTACTTTGCTGAAGCTAATGTTTAAAGATTTTATAAATGCTTTGTGTCTTTGTGACATCATCTTTGCTCCTTAAACTTTTAAGTGGCCTGTTCTGAAGTGCAGGATATGTGTCTATGTGTTCCTTTTCCATGATACGTTTTTCTTTCAAGATGATATAGTGTGTTGTCCAGATTATGAGTGTGTTGTCCTTAATAAGCATGAGTGTGAAATAACTAACATCCGTGTGTTCAAACCTTTCCATTTATAGCAGTGAGGAGGCACCTGCTTTTTGCCATAATGTGAAATACTACTGAAAAATTCAAATGTATAATTTTGTTGTGGGAAGAATTCCATTTCATTTAACATATTGGTGGAACACTATTAAAATAATTGGCTTCAACTGTTTTGTTTTGGCAAAGTTTTTTAAATTATTCCAACGCATACAAAATATTACAATTAGCGAGTGTTGGTATTATATGTGTTATGCTGTGTTTAGCGTTTATTATATAATCAATATTTTACATGCTACGAAATCTGAAATGATTTGAATCAGAGCAAGATTGCTTAAGAAATAATGTCTTCATATGATTTTTTTTTTCCCAGGGATAATATTTTACTAGAAAATAAAAGAATGGTTGTTTTGCAACAGTTGCAATGCTTTTTTTCAATTGAAAGAATTGAAATGCCAGTTATTGAGCAGTTTTCTAGCCCTTTAGCAACTGGCAATATGTATCCTATGTCACTGAATAGCCAGTGTTATTCTGCAAAGTCATAAAATATCATTTATACGTGGTAAAACTTTCAAATTAGTACAAATTCTTATCAGTAAGTGATAGTGCCAGAAACAATCTCAAGCAAGGAAAATGAAGAGCATATTTGCCTGACTAGATTACAGTCCAGCTCCTTGGATTTTACGTCAGTCTCATCTGCTCTTTCAAAGGTGAACTAAACCCCTGGAGCAGAGCTTGGGGATAAGGCTGTACTACTATTGACTGAATAGCAGCTACTACTCTTTCACACCACTTGAATGACATACTTGAAACATCAAAGGCATCTATGTAAGAGCTCGACAATGGACTTTACATTGTCTGGAGAACTTGTATCACTATAGAAACAGGAAATCTAAAGAAATTTTATGTGAGTATCATATTAGAGGCCATTATTGAGATGATGTTATAGCTCATAGTGCTGGCATTATTGATGTTTCCCTCTTACTTGCTGTGTTTGGGTACCATTTTCATGTACTGATAAAGTGGAAAAGACTCATGTTGTTTGGTTTTCTAGGGTAAAGTTAATTGGTAATTTAAACAAAAATGATAATTAAAAAAAAAACATTTAAGAAGTTTCATATTTCAAAGCAATGTTAAAACTTCCTGTTTCACAGCAGACATACAGGAAATTATATATGTTGATTTAAGGAGATTCAGTTTTACTTGATTAATTTTCTAAAGATCATTTAAGGTGTAAGCAAACTATATATATTTTCTTGCGAAACTAAATTGGTCTGACCTCTTGCTAATTTTACCTACAATTAGTTTGGAGTAATTACCACAGCATACAATTTAGTCCACTTCCAGAAAAAATTATTGTTCGTGGTTGCCATAAAACTCTTTAAAAATTGTTTAATGAACAATTCAGCCATGAGTATGTCTTAGAAGATGAGAATTGCTATTAAATACATAGAATGTGAAGATGCAAAACTTGGCGTAAAATACAAATGCGGTGTAAAGATACAAACCTGGTGTAAAACCGACCCTCCAGGATGTGCTACGACACGGAAAAGTAGCATGAGGTCACATAATGAAAGACTGTATCTAAACATATCAAGCTGAAATAAGGTGACGTGCAAGCTAAATCCTGGTATCTCCTGATTTCTGAAGGCTTGGATTTTCTGCCTTAATGTTATCTTAACATAAACTTAAGTTTTCTTTTGTTGTCGTTGGTTTTTGTTTTTAATGCAAATGGTGGCATCATTTATATGTGGGATTTTGGACTGAGTTGCACACCAATAGGTAAGGTAAAATTGTTTGGTGTTAGTTCTTCCTAAAACTAGGAGACCTACATCCCAAGCACCACACATTTTAATGTCTTCTTCTCAAGTAAAGGAAATCACTGAAACTTTTGCCAGACTTAGACCATCCAGCAGTCCGAAAATGAGGATCAGCCCATAGAAAGAATATTCAGATGCCTGTACGGCACCTGCGCTTTCACCAGGATTGTTCCACATCTTATTTTTGCTGTGTAAATCCACAGAATTTCCTTCTGATTTTTAATACATATGCTTTGCTTGTAAGAAGAAGCAAAACAGCTTTCCTGCTTCATTAGTTCTTACAGAGACTGAGGCAATTTTTCCTTTATTTCCTCTGTAGACAATGGTAGAGATGAAGATACCAACTCTTTGAACCCTTTTTTTTCCTCAGGAAAAAAAAGAAAAAAAAAAAAGGGAGAAAAACTATCTGCAGTTTTACAGTTATGGCTAGAGGAAGGCATTTCCTTCTTGAGCTCTCAAATTTATCTTTCAACACAGGAGTACAAGTATTTTGTCTTCTGCTGTGGAAACCAATGCTCCTCAAGGAGATGCTCTCCTCAGAACAGTAGCTTTTTGTATTAGAATCTGTAGACAGATTTTGATTCTCTCTGTGTAGTATGATGTTTGGTGTTTTAGGTAAGTGTAGTCAACACGGGGTTTGTATTCTATCTCCAGAATTAGTGGGAAAGGATCAGTACTGTTTTCATTTAGCAAGAGCAACTGGAATCATCTACATTTTCTATAGCGTCTATCACCACATTAGCATGACGCTGACATATGATTTCTGTTCAACAGCCTTTTTCCTTAAACAGCTTTAATGGATTGAAATCTTATCATCATTTTCGGCTGCCTAACTGTATTAAGAAAGCTGTTTCCATTGCCAATTTGTAGCAGAAAAGATGTTCTTGAGCTTCAAAATGTTGTTTCTATTCTGTCTTTTGTCAACAGTGTACAATAAAGTCTTCTGGGTGAAATTTTCAAGTTGTACACAATACTAGCTAAAATGGTTTCAGTCATAAAAGTCCCTTTGTCTTTTGCAGACAAGAAAGTAAATTATGTATGTTTTTAAAAATCTTATTATCATTTATTGTAGTACTTTGTGGCTTCATAAGATCTTATTTCATTGGTTGCTGTACAGCCTCCAGAAAGCATCATCTTGTGCGTGACTCAAGACCTCTTTCCCTAGTAAACTGTTGGAGTACCTTTGGCAACCTTCCAATTAATAGTCTGCTCCAGATGGCATCGCTTGCAACTTCTAAGAAGCACAGGAACAGGCAGCAACTGCCTTATTCTTTCTGTCAAATAAACAATACACGTTCTGGTAGGTTAGGATGTGGTAAAAATAAATCAAGCTGCATGAGCAGTAAGCTGAGTTCATAAGTAGAACTGTTCGACTTTGAAGGTTGAATTGTCTACTATCGCGTTCTGAAAGGAATTCCAGATAATAGAATGACAGAATCACAGAATGGTTGTGATTGGAAGGGACCTCTGGAGATCATCTAGTCCAACCCACCTGGTAAAGCAGGTTCACCTAGAACTGATCATACAGGAATGTCTCCAGAGGAGACTCCACAACCTCTCTGAGCAGCCTGTTCAAGTGCTCTGGTACCCTCAAAGTAAAGAAGTTTTTCCTCATATTCAGATGGAACCTCCTGTGCTTCAGTCTGTGACCGTTGCCCCTCATCGTATCGTTGGGCACCACTGAAAAGAGTCTGGTCCATCCTCTTGACACCCACCCTTGAGATATTTATAAGCATAAATAAAATCCCCTCTCGCCTTCTCCAGGCTGAACAGACCCAGCTCTCTGTCTTTCCTCCTAAGAAAGCTGCTCCAGACCCCTCATCATCTTTGTAGCCCTCTGCTGGACTCTCTCCAGTAATTCCTTGTCCTTCTTAAACTGGGGAGCCCAGAACTGGACGCATTACTCCAGATGCAGCCTCACCAGAGTAGAGGGGGGAGGGTAACCTCCTTTGACCTGCTGGTCACGCTTTTCCTAATGCACCCCAGGATACCATTGGCCTTCTTGGCCACAAGGGCACATTGTTGACTCATGGTCAACCTGTTGTCCACCAGGAGTCCCAGGTCCTTCTCTGCAATGCAGCTTTCCAGCAGGACAACCTCTAAACTGTACTGGTGCCTGGGGTTATTCCTACCTAGATGTAGGACCCTACACTCTCCCTTGTTGAATTTCATATTGCCCTGTTTCCTCCATGTAGGACGCTGAACTCTACCATCTCAAGGTCGCTGCAGCTGAGGCTGCCCCCAACCCTCACTTCTCCAACCAGTTCTTCTCGGTTTGTGAGGACATGGTCCAGCAGCACAGCTCCCCTCCTTGGCTCCTCCACCACCTGTGTCAAGAAGTTGTCATCAATGATCTGAAGGAACCCCCTGGACTGTGTGTGCTTTGTGTTGTCTTCCCAGCAGATGTCAGGGTGATTGAAGTCCTCCATGAGAACCAGGGCATGTGACTGAGGCTAAATACCCTGTGGCAAGCAAATGGCAAACTCGGTTTCTAGTCTGGCTTGTCTGTAAGGAAAATGGCCACACTCTACAAAAAATGGTACCTTTTGGCAACAGAACCAGCAGGATGAGTGCTACTGTTTAAATGGTTCTGCTGCTTGGATCTTTTGGCAATTCAGATACTGGAAGTCTAAGCGGGATATGTGGTGATGGTACAACTGTGTACACTATGATACAGGATGAAATTGTGTGGAAATCAAAACCACCTGTTTGCTTAAGTAACACTGCATTCACTATGGTTATCAAAGTGATCAACTGTGCAAGTGCAATTAACAACTTGGATTTTCCTGCTTGTTTATTCCTTGCATACTGTAAGTAAAGTTCTATCAGCAATTAATGAGACTTAAGCCCAGAAAAGTATTGTTGGGAGTCTGTTGTATAGAAAACAATGGTATCATTGAGATTATTTGTCCATTTCATGGGAAGAGTCACAATACCTGTAAATATGTTGATTCTACTATCTTTAATTCTTTGTTTTTGTTGTACGTGCTCAGTGCACATCACTTTATTGGTCTGTCAGAAGCCCTCAAAATAGCAGTAATTAATCTTTAGTGATAATGAGTATTCTATTAGCTGTGAATAGTAACTTTTATTTCACTGAGAGGGTTTTTTTAACCTTTGTGGAAAGCGAAGTATTGTTCTCAATTAGTTACAATGAGGAGAGAAATATAGAGATAAGCTGTAGTCATGGGGAAGTTGTTAATACTATAAGCAATTCAGATGAAATGTTTAATTTTTAAAAACTGGCCTCACTCCATGTTTAATGTGCAGTTATAACTACCTTCCTGAAGATTAGATTTTGCCCTCATAGATAGTAATTTGAGTTTGTTTTTTTTTTTCTACAGATGTTTTTTTCTCTTTGTATTAGATGATTGTCTACAGGACTTGAAACTGTACCTGGTTATCAGGCTCAGACACACACCCCCCTCCTTTTTTTTTTTTTTTTTTAATAGACAGTCCAAACCCCAATCTTTTTGAAGATACAGCAGAAATGGATTATATGATACTTTCAGATTACATAAACTACTACCTGATTAAGCAAAGAATTAAGTCAATGTCCATTGCACCTTATATTTTAAGATCTTATATTTGAATCTTTCCACGGAAGTTAATGGCAACACTCCCATAGAATCAAGCAAGGAGACTGGTTTTAAAGATTTTTCTCTCTGTCACTCCACACGTTACTTTCACCTACAAGAATGACAGTCATGACTATTTATGTTGGAAATTCTCCACTTAGGTCTCCTGGAATTTACATGACCCAAATATTTAAACAAGTGGTTTTAATATTTTACAGTCTTTTAAGTATCAGATGGAGTTCAACTTCATATTGCAGTTCAGAATGTGAGTTTACTTAATTTCATGGAGTAAATTGGCTCAATCATTCAGGGTGGGGAAGGATAATTTAAAATTTGTAAATATTGCTAAAGCTTATATAGGACTTCAGCAACTATTTATTATTTAGATCTACTATACTTCTTTCCAAGAGCAGAAAGAATTAAAGTTATAACAGATTTCTAAAACTGTGTGTGTATATATATATATAGGTTTTTATGCATATACATATGTATGTTTAGTGTATGTGCACTTGTGTACACAGTAAATGGTATGATACTAATCGTAAAAATAGTAAATAATTGGAATATGAGCAGGGTAAAGAAAAAAAAACAAAATCAAGAAAATAATTAAAACAGTAACTATTCCATTCATTCTGAGCATATCACAGAATTGCATTAGAAAAAACAATAAAAAATGTGCTTTTAAACTGATAATGAAAAAAACCCAATAAAATAAAAATGAGATCCATTAATGAAAATAATGGATTTTATCCAAACCAGTTAAATACTTAGTTTATAATTTTTTTGTTGTTGTTGGGTTGTTTTAGTTGATGGTGCAGTAGTTTTAGTTTCATACTGGGTTGCTAAAGTGCAATTAGTACCAGTGTTATCATTTTAAGAAGAAAATGAATAGAGATATGTATATATGTAAATATGTTCTTGAAGACTCTAGGATGGCTGTGGTTCAAAAATATAAAAAAACTTTTATTTGAATGGCATATTAAAAAGAAATGGCTAAGACATTTTGGAATGTGTTATGTCCTGAGGAAATGGTTTTATGGGTCAATAATGTGATAGCACTACCTAAAGGCAGTTTAGTTTAAGAGATACTTCATTTTAGTCACAAAATTTCCAATGTGGTTTGTGATTCTGGAATCTTTTCAGTTGTACAGTTGTAATTGTTTGTTTCAGAAATAATGAATCAAGAAACTAGGTTATGAAAGTACATTTACATTGATGAAATATATTTTCTGTCTTTATTTTTTCTTGTTTTGGTCTTTCACATATGTTTTCCTCTGGTCTTTTACATCCTGAAAGTCTAGATGTGATTAGAAGTTAAATTTAAATTGCATGGATAAATGATTAACTTATTAGAAATCACAATTCACAACTTAATTTATCACATGCCTCCCTAATTTTTCACATGGTGATTACAAATGGGGGCTATATGAAAATTGGCGACATGTAAGATAAATTGCAAAACCACGTGATAAATGTACTTATCATGCACCTTTTGGCAGCCTTACCTCCTCTCTGCTTGCTCATCTATCTCTGCTGGGACTTATTCTAATGCTCTAAACTTACGAGCATAGTCAATCAATCACTGAAATTTTAAAATCAAACTCTCCTAGAACTGTTTTATCCCCCTTTTGCCAAAGGGAGAAATGCCTTGTCTGTTTTCAGCCCTGCCCATTTTCTGTGAAGAAGTGCTATGGTTATGAGATGGTTGGTGGCTTTCTGATGATGTGAAGTGATGACTCCTAACATTCCAAATGGATACAGACTTTTTTGTCTTGCACATTTCCTTCAAGATATTATACACGTGGAATGAGACATCTCTGTACGTGCCTACTTCAGAGCTAGCTAGCTCTGTGTGTAATGCAGTCTGTCTTTCTTCTGGAGATCACTGGATCATACTTTAAAACTGTATTTTACATGCCCATAACATAATTTGCAGAAGTTCATCAATGAACTGTATTCTAACATGTTTTCAGAGACAATTTTCTAAAACCAAATTTCAACTTTTATAAGGAGTAGATATGCAAAATACATTGTAAATAATTTGACATAACGAATAAAGTGTATTTTCAATTTTTCCTTGTATTCAAACTGGCAAAAGCCACTTCATGTGTTCCAAAATAACTTTGTCAACTGTAGAATGAACTTTTCCTAAAAAGGAGGAGAGGTAAGGAGGAAAACTCAGTAAAAATAATTGAAACCAAGCAAGGATTTGTTTATTTTTAATTATTACTGATGTTTCAGGTGTAATGCGTATTATTATGTATGTCCATGTATAGTATAGTATGATATTATAGTATTACTCTATAGAATGTATATTTAATGTGTATAGTATATATGAAATGTGTATAAGGCATATATAAGGTATACTATATTAATACTATACTTAAGTATATTTTGGTATATTATGTAAACATTATTAGAGTAAGTTTATTTTTTTCCCAATAGAGAAACACATGCTAAAATTCCTGTACAACTGATGAGAGTTTAAGTTTGTTATTTCATTTACATAATCTCTTTTTTTGCACAAGGAGAAATGATTCTTTGGATTCTTTCAGTTATTGTATTCTTTAGATAGTGGAACAAGACGAGAAAAATGCTTGTTTTGGCACTTCCCTAGAGGGAAATACAGTTTTTTTGATGCTGGTAAAGATGATTTCAGCAAATAGTGCACATAAAATCTAGCATTTCATGCAAGTTCATAAGAAAAAACTACAGAATAGAATAACTTTTGTGAAGAAAGTCTATGTCTGACTTGGTGAATAGGTCCCTGTGCTACCATAATAATGCCCAGTTCTAAAACTACAAACACTTATTTGTTCAAAGTGAATATTAACATTGTAATTTACTATCTAATTACAATTTTATAGTAATAACTGCAAATGTGTTGTTAAAAAGCATTGCGTTCACTGCCTCACACTATCAGACTTTTTAGCATTGTAGTGTGTGATTTTGTCAATATATGAGCATTACAGGGATTTTGTAGAAAGCATTGGCTTGGATTTCAAAAAATTTCATACTCAAACCTTTTCATAAAAAATTTTTTTTAGAAAGCTGCTATTGCTGATCCGATATTACCATCACATTGCAGCTGATTAATAACTTCTGTAAGCTTTAATGGAGGCAGGATTAAATCCTGTGAAAACCAGTTTGCATAGCAAGCCTTATTCACGTAAAAGGCCTATGCTTTTTATTTCTCAAGGAATACATTTCACTAATTTGCGAGGTTCCAAAAGCATGGGTTGATCTTGTACAAGGTTGCTGTTTTTGTCAGCTAATCTGAAAGACTTCACTTAAAGCTACAGAATTAAAAGCCAATTGAAAAAATGAATGCAATACTAATACTTAGAAATAAGACATTATTTAAATGTATTTAGTTGCTAGTGAAGATTACTAAAAGATGAGTTTTTGAAAGAAAATTATTGTGAAGGAACTGCAAAAGTAAGATTTAGTAGTAATATCTCTGATGTACTTAAAAAGAAAGCACCTTAATCTAAACTTACATCAACAAGAAAATTTTCAAATAAGTTAAATTCTATTGGTTTCCATTTATTTGTATTTTATATAAATTACTGTTTTATTAAATTATATTATTAACATTTATTAACAAGAAAAAATAAGTATTGATAATTGTGGCATGGTAGCAGTGTGGACTGAAAAATAACTGATGAATATCAGAGGCATTTTAAATAAAAATATGTTAAAAGCTGTAGCTCTATCTTAAGAGCCAACCTAATAAATTATTCCAAGATATTTATTGTATTAAAGATATACTAGGCCAGTAGATTTCTTAGCACACAAGAATTGTGTGTGAGTACTTACACTTGCCTCTATTAAATATATAATGTTATGGGTTTCATAGGGCATTTTTCTCTGATAGACAAGAGAAATCGTAGTTTTGCGACTTACAACCTAATGTCTTTACTCACAAAGCTAAAAATGGTATCATAACGCAGCCGTCAATTATTATTTTGTGTGCAATATGGAGTGTTGTGAGTTCCCCTGGTCATCTCCGCTTGCTGACTGGTGCAGCACAGAGTGATGGGTTTTTCCCACTGTCCATGGAGAAATACAGTATCAAAACCCAATCTATTGTGTGCTGTTCAAATTTAGATTTCCTTGAAACAGCAGAGTGTATGTTTTGTGTATGACTTTACCCTTAGAAATCCTCGCTGCTGGTCTTGCTCTGGAAAGAAAGGTGAAGGAGCACTGTGACCATCTTTTCCAATCTTCCTGTTGTCATTTATGCCATCACGGAATGAGAGGATTCAGAGTTCAGACGGGAGAAAGCCAGCAGTGGCTGGGGAATGGCTGATATTTCATTGATTTTTGTTGCTTTGCGAAATTGATTGTTTTCTCGCTAAGGAAATGAACAATTGTGCACCATTCTTTATTGTTATCAGCTGATTGTACTTGTTTTACTGCATAATTTCCCAGTCATAGAGAGTTTTTTACAATATTTTGCAGTAGAACGAGTCTGAACTAAAATGAATGCAAACATTAAAAGCACACATTCACAATACAGCGTGCACAAAAGCCTGTGCGAATTTGCAGATAACTGCCTAGACAAGCAGTTTTTAAACCATCACGAAATTTTGCATGGTACAGACTGGGTTTGTTGGAGTGTTCTGAGGCAGAGCGAAGCTGGCATCTATGTAGCCAGATAGATGTAAGCTGGTACCGTTATCGATGGAGACAAATACAGGTGGCACTGGGGTAGGCAAGCAGCTTGAGGGTCAGTGGGATTTTCAAGGAACAGCAAAGATATTTTGATGTAAGCAGAGTACAATTCATTCAAGAACAAAACCAAGTGAAGCGCCTGTGCCACATGTGGGAAGTGGGACTGTGTATCCCTGGGGAACGCTATTAAAAATTACTAAAGAATCATGGGGAAGGACTCCCTGAAAAGTTGACGTGGGAGAGTCTGCTGCTAATCCTACTGCTTGGGGGATATAATTTTTTTTGTAGGGAGAAGTTGTAGTATTTCTTGCTCTTCAGAGGGACTTAATTTCTGTGAAAATCATGGTAAGACAGCTGCAGTCATTAGAGGGACATCATAATTTTGCTTGTAAGGTCATCTCTTCTGTCGAAAGTATTTTGTCACAGGACAGAGATGGCTACTTCCACTGCCAAAAGCCCACTTTAAAAGATTGACAAGAGAGATTAAAGAGGATACAGAAATTTGGAAGACATTCTTCTAACCTTTTAATGTGGTGCCATCTTGGCAGCAAGTGAGTCTATGGCGGGATTAGTTAGGGACGAAGCATTTCTGGAATTATGTTCCTTTTTTTTTGTCTCTTTCCATTTGGGGTATCAATTAACAGCAATTTCACCAGGTCAGTAAAGCAAGAGAGTAAACAGTAAATAAGCAGCAAGCATAATTACAAACAGTAATGAGCCTTATGAATACAGGGGTGTTCTAAGACTTGAAATTCATTTATTTTGGAGCTTAGCATGTTCTGGGAAAACATAATGACTTTGTGAATGTATTGTCTCATTTTACATTGCAGAGATTCCATTTATTGGCCTTGGGGGCTGACAAGGAACCGACATCTGTGCCCAAATGTTTTCTGAACCTTGGCAGGAACAGGCACCTTCATTATGCAACAGAGTTGTAGTTCCAAGTGTGCTCAAAGTGTGGGAGAGTAGCAGACTTTACCCTTGCAAGAAAAAACAGGTTAAGTAGCAAACCGACTAGCGCAGTGGATTTACTAACGTGACTCATCTTCACGGAAACTGGTGCTTCTGTGACTCTGCACCGCTAGTGCAACCTGCAATTTATGGTAAGTTTGTTTTGGTAACTGAATACTGGGCATGGGAGATCTCATCAGAACAGGGAAACCTCAAGATGCTTTCTCTGACAGTTAAAGCAATTAATATTTATAGTGCCTTTTAGTATGGATTTTAGCTACAGATAGTATTTGCATTTTGGTTTAGGAAGGGTTGGTGTTGTTTTTTGGTTTTTGTGGGGTTTTTTTGGTGTTTTTTTTTTTTGTTGGGTTTTTTTTTGGAGGGGGAGGGGGGTGTTTTTGTGGTTTTGGGGTTTTTTTTAATTTTAATCCCTAAAAGTCTAAGAGAAAAAGGCAAAACAGTAAAGATGTGTCCTGTGTTGAATAAGGTTTGTGATTATTCTGAATCATCTAAAAATTAGTTCAATGAAAACTTATTCAAGATTAAGCAGTTGTGCAATCCCCGGGGTTTGGCAAAAGAGAGATTGCTGTTTTACCTATCAATAAATTTAAGGTTGCAAAAAAAGTTAGCAAAATTTAGTTTTTCCTTAAAAGAGCATTTTACATAAGTGAAAATCCTGGTCTGCAATGTCACTTTCATGTTTTCTGTGTGGCCACGTCTACGATGAGGGTAGAATTTCATTGAAGTAAGGCCTGAAGCATACACAGATGGATTTTATTTTTAAATAGGACTATCTATATAGATTATAAAAGGAAAGTTTCGTGAATATGGTATTTCAGGAGCACTAGAAAGCAATTACGATCATCCATTTAGTGAATTTTGGTGGTCAGAAGGCATTAGCTAGGATCAGGTTTTCTCATTCATCATACCCTGTTACTTATGGATAAACAAGGTGATTTGGTGTCTTGCTAATTCTCAGATATCATTATATAATATAATTGTGTTCTTGAGGGGCTGTCAAAGGCCATTTCCAATTACTATTGTATATAGGAAACATTGGTTTAAAACAGTGAGGTTAAGTGTGATGCAGCAAACAAAATGCAATCGTGTCATCTGTGTGTGTGCTGAGAGAATGGTTATTTCTGTGTGTGTGTACACTGCAGGAGAGAACAATTTTGTGTATTGAAAGACTGAACTGATCGTGACAGTGAGAAAGGTATTTGGCTTTTTAAGATAGAATTCTAGATGCCAAGATCACTGGGTTCATGCTACTACCCAGATGAGTTTGGGAGTGTGCCAGGAAACTAAAAGCAGTTGATAAACCCCAGAAAAGTAGTAAATCAAAAGCTAGAAAGCTTTTGAAAATTTTAAGAAGCTGGGCTATATACAGGGATGATCATATAATTCTGAAAAAGAGCTTGATTACTTCACAGAGTGTGTTATGTGCCAGCATGTTAATGGTCAAACCCTAAGAGCTTTGTGCTTTGACTCTAATGAGTGCCCCAGAAGTTTGGATGTTTATATGAACATTATCTCTCTTTAAAATGATGATCTTAAACCCCTAACTCTGCTGGGTTTTTATGTGTATCCTTTAATCTAGTCTCTGTATTGATGGAATTCTTCACATGAATGAGGTTTTGCAGGCTTGGTCCCAACATTTATACAATGGATTATATTGATGCATTTACTACATCATTGGTCAAAATGAATTCAGCTGTGTTTATGCATACGCTGCTGTATAGACTAGAACTCACTTTCCCGTGATATCGTCTAGTAAAGAACATGAGTTAAATGGTGCACCATTCTTCTGTACCAAACAAGCAATAGAAAAATCTCAGATCCGTTATTCCACCACTTTGAACTTCATTCAGGAGTATAACCTGATATTGAATTATTCTCAAGATATTACTCAAAGGGCAAGATTCCCCATGTGCCACTAAGCTGCAAGTTCTAGAAGCACAAAAATTCTTGCTGAACCTTTGGGGGAAAAGAAAATGTAAAACTTTCTGTAGGCTTTATGTGCATCCTGAATATGTGTTCTTGAACACTTTGCCTGACCATTTACTAATACTCTTTTCTCTCCTCCCTTCTGTTTGCATTGCCTATAAGGTAATAACGTATCCATTGCTTATCATACTCCTGGTGTTTCCTCTCCCTTCTTTTCTATAAGGTTAGTGCGAGCTCTTACTTGGCATCACAGGTATGTGTGCGGTTCATTTCAAGAACATTGGTAATCTCAGTGATATCAAAAGGAGTATTAGTATGCAATTAGTATACGCATACCTAAGTACCTAGGTGAGCTCTAGCTTATGCATTCAGAAATATGGAAGTTGCAAAATCCATTGATTTCAATCCACATCAGTTGAGCCATTCTTGTTTTCTGTAATGAGATTTTGAACAGGCTTTGTATGAAAACAGATTTAAGCCACTTGTACAATAGCTGACCTCAGAAACTGCCTGAAAAAACAGTTGCACATTGGGAAAGTAATGTTAAACAGCAATTCAGACCTCTAAGCTATGGTAAATACCATAGCAGTCATCAGAATTGGCATGCCATTGGCTTTTCATGACTGCGTGCTTTTAATTTATCAGTTGTTCTCTTGCATCAACATCCATTAAATAGGTACCTGCTTTATTATTACATACAGAAAACTGCTTTAAAAGAACATTTTAAAGTTGCAAATTTAGTAGTTCCAAAGTTAGTACCTACCTAGTTAAGGTAAGAATTAAGTTAGTAGCCTTAATTCATCTCCTTTGTCTGTACGCACAGCAATACAATGCTAACTACTTGACCAGAGCACTGTTTGTTTCTGTGGGACCAAACCTCCTTTAGCACATTTAGTTGAGTGAGAAGTTATTCATTCTTTTTGCCTTCCTTGGTGAAGGTGTGATCTCAGGCTATATATACTGTACATTATTCACATTCTGCTTTCAGGACATTAATCCTTCTTTGTGAACTATTCTGTGGTGTTCATCATGCGTCACTTTATCACAGTATTTCCATGAAATCAGGACCTGCTAGGATCTCTGATTTTTTTAATATAAGAAGTTGTGGCACACATACAATTAAATCCAAAGTTTCCACTGTTTTTCCTTTCCCAGGATGAGACATTGCACCCAGGCTATCTGCCTATAAATGTGATCAAAAGTACGTGTGTAGCCCAAAGTTTCTGGAACACGAAAGTTACAGAATTTGTCTGTTAGTCCCAATTCCCATGCTCATTCCCTCTGTTTCCATCCTAGCTGTTTACTAGAGTGCTCTCACTGCACTTTATCTTGTCTAATTCCTGCTCTTGGTCTCTGTAGTAATCCAGTTTTAATGTCCTTACTTTCTCCACAGCAGCTTTTCTAATCTTGACATTATTTCAAAACATTCCAAGACAAAAGAGGAGATGACCGAGAGCAAACTGAGGTCTACAGTGGCTGGACAAAGGTAATGCTCAAACAGGAACTGGGGAGGATCTGCCTGGACACCACGAAAAGTAAGTTCGCTAAGAGGATAATTAAGCTTCAGGACAGAGATCCAGAAGCATCATGCACTCTTCAGTTTTTGGGGTTTTCAGACCCAAGTGAACAAAGCCCTGAAAAACCTGATCTGAATATTCTGGTTTGACTGTGCTTTGATCAAGAGATTGGACTGGAGACCCACCAAGGTCCCTTCCAACTTGAGTGATCGCGTGATTCTGTGAGAATGTTGCTGGAGCTCTGTGCTATAGCTCTGTAAGTTGCTACTAGATATTAAAGAATTAGTTCGGTACATTTTAGGGGTTTTTTTCTTTTTTTTTTCCTTTTTTTTTTTTTTTTCCTTCTGTTTTGGACTTGCCTGATTTAATTTATTGAAGGGAGTTGTCCCTCAGATCCTTTCCTTCATTACTTTCCCTCTTTCACAATTCCAGCTTCCCTCTTTGCCTCTGTTTTTTATATCTTTACCTTCTAGTTTGGGAGCACAAAGGCATTTAAAGGAATGAGTTGCCAGAATTTAGTAGCCCTGGCAAAGCATCCTGTATTCTCTTTGCCGTGCTTTTGGAACAAGCTGTTTTGGCTGAAACTTTCAGAAAACAGTAATCATCTGGAGGCAAACACCCAGGAGAGAAAATTGTATCCTGATCTATTGTAGTTAGTAAAGGGCAAATGAAAACAGTGTGTTATAATTAGAAGTATGAACAGCTTCATCTCTGATGAAGCTGATTCAGGGATTTAGTGATGACCTAAATCAATAAGAGATTCCTAGTAAAATGAAAGGGAAAATGTTTTTTAATCATGGGAGTTAAAGATATGTTCTGCTAAACTTTCCCTGGAAAAATGGTTTGTGTGTGTGTATGAATACTTCTCTGTGCTCCTGGATATGCAGATACCTACCTGGAGATGCATGAAGGGAAACTTCCTCCCCTGAAATCTTAATGTGTAATTAAGGAAGAAAACTTGGTGTTTGAAATAAATATTTTGATCTAGATATGAATAATTTAAACTAGATATAATATTAATTGTGAGGGCTTTGTGCAACAGTGTCAAGGCTTTTGACTTAATCTACTAATTTGAAATATATTTTTATATTAATTATTAAGAAGAAAGCTGAGATAGCACATTCCTTTATAATATATTTGCAAGTGATTAGTGAAACTAGTGATATTGTTACAGAATTTAGTTAGCAATTTTCAAAATGTTAAATGAAGTGGAAAGATGTTGAAAACAGTATTTTAAAAGTTGTTTGTTTTAAGAATCTTTTTTTTCCAGGATAGTGTTTCTCAGTATATTAATATTGTATGCAACGCAAAATTAATTGAATTAGGCCCACCCATTATTGATTATTTTCCATGCTTTGCAACTATTTATAGCATATACCTTTTTTCATGTCTCAGCTGTGTCTACCTTTTCTCTAGGCCTCAACATCAGTAGCATGGATATTTTGGGCAGTATTACTGTACACTCAACATTCAGTAAAACTTCACCTGTTTATAAATAGTTCAAAACCACTAAGTGATGGAGAAAAAGTCTCAGAATTTATTGTGATTCGGATTTGGGTGTGAAATCTGACTTTGAAGACTTGTTCCATTGTAAGGGAATCTGAACCAGTTGCTAAAGATTTCATTAGTTTTGATAAGGAAAGGATTGTTTTGGCAGTGACTGAAAAACAGAGGAGGTGAGTTGGAGAGCAGGGGAGTCACTGAAAATGTCTTCAGTGAATAAACATGTAAAATTCCACATGTCACAAACAGGACTGATACTGGGTTGTCCTGGGAGAGAGGATGTCAGGAAAAAAAAAAGGTTGTAAAGCTCACCCCCAGTGCTATGGGTAAAATAACACGATAATGAAGAATGATTCAAAATCGGGAGAGGATACACAGTCAAAAGCCATTTTAATTGTGTGGCCTTGTCTTTGTGCCTTTTGAAAATAAAATGTGCTTCTTCATTGTCCTCTCTCTCTAGATCTCAGAAGCATTTCTTCGTACTAGCTCTGTATTTAGGCAGCTACCTCATCATTATTCATCTAAGTCATCAAAATTTTAAAAAGGACTAAAAACCCTGATATGTTATAAATAAAATATGGGAAAAAGGACAGTGACAGAATAAGAGTTCATATATTTGAGGGAATACCCACCAGAAAGCCCTCACATGGTATTCGCAATGTTTTCTTATTGTTTATGTATTATGAAAAAAAGAAGAAAAGGCTATCTGATCAATAGTTAGAGCTGATATCATACAGATGTTGTGTGACAGTATATATACTCAATCTTCATTCAAAATTCACACAGTTTTTATTTCTTCCACTGTAATTGCCTCTGTACTGTGGCTTTCAATAGCTGTAAATTAACTCTGCCATAATTACTCTCTTCTTTTTCCTCGAATATTTCTATCCTTGCTATACATTGTAATTCTGTTACTTCCAGTATTGATATTGTGATGCGTCCGCTAAGACAGCACAGTATCTGGAGACATGTATATATATTTTTGGAATAGTTTTCTTTCACCCTCCCCCACTTTTATTGGTATGGCTGATTTCTCTTGGCTCTGAGCCCAGTTTGGTTTAATTTTTGTTTATTCTGTACAGGATTCCAGACTCTGCATTGAGATGGGCACTGTATAAATTAATAAATAAATTCAATATATGCTTGCTTTTAGTGGTTTGCTTGGCACATCTGTTTTTCAGAGGTTTCTAAATCTTCATGATCTGCATAAGATATCTTTAGTTACATAGGATTAAGGAGAGTATCATATTTTTAACATGTACAGAGTTTCCCATTAAAAAGTCATCGTTTACTAACAGCTACAGTCTTCTGGCATATTGGATACTGCAGTATGTCTCAACAGTTGGAATGTAGAATAATGGTTCTATTTAAGGCACTACGGGTTTCTTAACTATGGTAAATACTTGTGTTTTTAATGCCGAAAACTGTTGTTTTGTACTCAGAATGTTTTTAAGGGTTCTCTACATTTATTTTATAATCTCTGCATATATAAACATATATGTTGCATCCCGTTGAAATTACTGACATTCCTTCAGTATTGCAAGAGCTTTCACAGGCATAACTGTACGAAACAGTCTTCAACGTATCTATTGTTGCCAGTTGCACTGCTTTGACATAACCAAAAGACTCTTAATGGGAAACCAGGGGCATTTCCCATTAAAAATTGCCAATGGTCCCCATTATTTATGCCAGGGTAACAAAGAGCCATTTAGAAGAATACTCAGCAAATATTGTGGCACCCAATTAACTCATAAATAACTCAGAAATGAGAAGAGATCGCCTCTTAGCCATCCAGCAGTTAGAGGATAATGGCAGACTTTAGTTCTATGGGAGAGCAGGAAGATTCAGAGATGTGCAGAGATGTAAATATATTATTTGTAAAGCTGAGGTCAAAGGAATTGTGAGGAAAGTGAAAAGGCTAGCTCTGCTGAGGTATATGAGTCTCAGGGATTTCCCTACACACACTGGAGCTAGCTTCATATATCGCACTTCTCACAGAGCACCAAGTTCTTCTGGTTATCTAAACGGAATGATTAGGTTCTATTTATGACTTGTGGATTGTAGATCTTATTGTGATACTTGAAGAGAAGGTGGAAAGAAATGGAGGCTGCAGGGAGAAGGATGGTGGTGTTGATCAATTTGTACAGTTTCTGTAATGTACCTAATTAGACAGATGATTAACATCTACCACAGGCAGTGTGGTAGGCAGAGGAATACTTGTGAATCCAGCGGGGATTAAGGTCTGACCTAAGCACTGAGTTTATCAGCACTGTGAAGAGTGAGTGCTTCTAAGCATGCCCAAAAGTAAACCTTTAGATACCTAAGGAGCTTTAATGAAAGGACCATTGATGGCTGTGATGTTGGCAGTCATAGCCCATAAACTATAGATTAGGTGCTAACTGAACTGAAATTCTGAAGGATCTGAATTTTATAGTAGTGCTTGTCTGCTATCTAAGGCTTCTTATGGATTTAATCTTAAGCCTTTAAACAGCATCTTGCTAGTCTGGAGAAGTCTTTCCAGATGTGCAGTTATTGGGTAAGAAAACACAGATATTTCAGCAAAATCTATGCATCTGGATCCTCAGAAATACATTCATCAACAGCGTTCACTAATATCTGTGGTTTATGACAGCAAAGTCCTTCAGTGCTCTTGATTTCCGCTGCAAGAAATTTGCCCGTGTATGGCCCATATATGACCCATGCAGTTGGCAATAAATATGTACACAATGTACCTTTCATGCTCCCAGTTATGTTTACTCTCTAAACAGATAGGAGTCCTGGATATTTCCCATTCATCTTTGATATATTTGGAAAATGTTGTTGCCTTTAACATGGCAAGCCAAAGACAAGGGAAATATTACCTGGGCTGTCCCCAGGTCTGTTGGAGAGAGGGCTAGATGAACTGTGGGCTAGATTTGCTCCATGTACATGTAGTCCTAGTGTGAGGTCCTAAGTTGTACAAAGCTGAAGGGCACTGCTATATGAGATGTAAAAAAAAGAAATACCTGGGTGCATTATCAGTATGTTGTCCTTATATTGAATGGCTAGAGTTTCTGAGACAAGACCTTATAAAGAACACAAATGTAAAAAGTGTATGGAAAAAAGTTCCTCAAACATGGACATATTACAAACTAAAAGTAGCTAAAAAAGAGAGTGGAAGAAGCAGGTGTCTGGATGCACTAACGTATTAAAATACAGTAGTGCAATTCACCTTAAATAAAAGATAAAAGAAACCCAGCCAACCAAAACCAAAACAACACCAACACAAACCAAAACCAGCCAACAACAACAAAAGCCTCCTAACAAAACCAAACAAACAAAACCTGAAAACCAACCAAACAAACCAAACGAAAACAAACCTCCTTCATTTGTGGCAGGAACATTTCTTTTAAAAGCTATTTGAAATTTAAACATTTGATATCACCCCTACTGAAAGTAACCCAGTACGTGGCCACAGGGATGCTTAGAAGTAAGAAAGAAGATTATACAACAGAAGAAAAGGGGGAAGAATGGGAGCAGAATTAAAATTGTGCAGGCAGGCAACTTTTGAGTGGCGATGTCTCCCATTTCTTTCCTAAGCACATCCATACTTAGTTTCCAAGAAAGCAGGAAGGACATACAGGCAAATTGCCAACCAGATGGTGCAATCGAGTATGAAGAATGCATTCAGAAGGGCAGTAAAATGCAGAATTAAAAAATGCTATCATTTGCTTTCCCGACACAATACAGGAAAAAATTCACATGGAAAAAATAAATGCTAACTATATATTCATGCCTTCTAGTCATTTTTGTGCCTTAGCTTCAGAAAACCTTCTACCTTTCAGTTTTCCTGTGGTATCTCCTACACCAAAGTAATTTATTCTTATTCTAACTATATGTTTCTTTGCAGATTTTTTCAAAATTTCCTTATTGTTGCCTAAATATGTTTCTGCTAAGATACAAAATAATTTAACTGTGAGAGAATGATTAGGTACATTTTGAGGCCTTCAGTAGTTGCTGCTCTTACAGAGCATGAAGAGAAGAAAAGAAAACAGTTCTTGCTGTCTAGACTTATACATAATCAATAGATGGGAGGCTGTCAGTGAAATTAGTGGCAGCCCAAGGACTTATATTGTTTTTCATATGTGATATGATTTCCAATTTATTACTGGAATTGCATCATGTGTATGTTTGCATTTTGTCTTTGGAATAAATTTATATTATTTTTTACTTACAATCTGGTTTTATTGTTATCGTACATTGGCTCTTTTCAAAACAAAGCTGAGTGTGTACTGCATACATTATGCATATACAGAAATACACATCCTCACTATACTCCTCTGACTTACTTTTACATTTCAGAAAATACATGTAGAGATGCATAAAGTTTTCTCACAGGAATAGTTTGTAGTTATTTGAATGTAATTTTTACTTGTTTGCAGCATAGTTTTGTTTATGTGATTGGATGTAACAATTACATATCAATACATAATCAGAACTTGACAAATGTAGTCATAATTGAAGAGAGGAAGCCGTATCCTGGCAAAAATGTAGGAGCCAGCCATCTGTCCTGAAGATTGTCAGCCTTTTTGGTTTGGATTTTATGTCTGTATCTTCATATTCTATTATATAAATATATATATGGACTATCTATCTTTACCTTTTTTCTTATGAATAGCTTCCAAACGGGATTAAGCTACAGCATATTAGCTTTATCTTCATGAGTCATTAAAAGACCTGCCACCTCCTTTCTCTGCCCAGTCTTAACTGGTCCTTACGTGGTGCTGTTGACAAGCAAGTGCTTGTGGATTACAAATGAATCTGAAAAAAAAGGAAGATTGTAACTCATCGAATAAATTATTTTTTATTCATTATTAGAGCTCTTTATTTTTTATTATTTCATGTTTTGCATTATGGAAAGCCATGTTGCCTTTTTTTTTCTTTTGTATTACTGAATTCTGAATCTATTTACTTAGTTTGCAGGTATTTTTTTATTCAATGCTTGAAATCCAGTCTTGATTGTGAGGAACCAAATGTGACCTTCATTCTTCCTTTCTTGGAAATTCCTTCCAGTTATAAAGATTTTACAAATGATTTTGACATTGATAGGCATAGAACAGGCTCTGTTGTATCCAGATTATGTTCTCTGTAACACACGTATAACCTTATTTCTCTCCCAGGTGGCTTGAAGAATATTTGAGAATTTACCTATAACAGCAGGTTAGACAAACACAGACACTGCTGCAGTTGAGCTGGTAGAACTGCATTACTGATGGAGACAGAAGCAGCTGTGGGCTGTCAGGGCTTATGTGAAATTTCCATTGCTTCTGGTGTTTTTGCGTGGTGGTTGGAGAAACTAGCACCCAGTAAAGTGAAATGGACATTAAACTCTTCAGTGACACTTTCCAGTCAGTTTCAGAATTCCTCTAATCTTTCGAGTTCTTAAATTAAATCAGCCATTGCTTGAAATTTTGTGTATGTGTCTGGAGAGGAGACGGACTAACTTTAATTACATCAGGGTCCCTAAAGGTTTTGTCTGTGTACATGGTCAAATACTTTTAGCCCTAGTTTCTCCAGGCAAGAGCAAACTTGACTCTTGCCAAGGTTTTCTTGGAAAGACAAATACCACAGAAAATGCAGAAAGAACTAGGTGGCAACTCATCTATGAACCAATATGAACCCATAGAATAATTTGGTGTCATGCTGCATGTGGCAAGGGCAATAATGTCTCAAAAGCCAAGATAGGTTGAAAATCACAAACATCAGGCAGTGTCTTGTAACTGGACCAGAAGTATTCCAGATATCATGGTACTCTCACATTGACTTAATCATTGTTGGTTGTTGTTATGGGGATCTGAAAATGTGCTTTGTTAAATAATTGAAGTTGAGCAATTCCTAATTCCATTGACTTCACTTGAATTTGTCAGCTAGTGCCCAACAGTGGTGAGGAAAAGAAAAAAAAAACAACCACAAGCTGAGTTATGAATTATTAGGAAAGAAATAGAACACAAATTGGAAACCATGACTCTGCAGCTGTGTAGAGCCCTGGTACGCTCAGCTTCTTCAGTGCTGTGAGTAATTCTCCTGCTCCCATTTCAGAGTGGACATGTGAAGAGTGATGAAGGTGATCAGACTTATGGGACAGTTTCCATGTGATAAAAGAAATATTACAATCTTCAGCCTGGAGAAGAATCAACTGATGGCGAATATGATAGAAATCTACAGGCCTGGGAATGACAGGAAACAGGTAAGTAGAAAATTACTGTACCGTCTTCACATGTAAAGAACCAAGCATTGAAAACATTCAAAACAAATGAAACTTTTTTTTTTCCACATTGAGATATTAAATAACTTGTGGAACTGCATTTCAGAGGCTGTTAAGGATGCTAAAAGTTGACAAAGCTTCAAAACTGAACCAAACAAGTTCATGGAAGGAAAATCCATCCAAAGCTGTTAAATAAAAACATGCCATCTCTGGATCAGAAAATCCCTGAGCCATAAACGAGTGGAAGCTGGGGATATATAAATAAGGTAAGTAGCATTTATATACTTTCTTGCCTAGGAATCTGACCTACCATAGCCACTTTTTGTTTGTTTGTTTGTTTTGTTCAACATAGCTACTATGATACTTAAAGTTAAACATGTGCTCAAGTGCTTTGCTGGTTCAATGCCTTTGTGCATAGCATATCTGTTTAGCCTGTTATTTTAGGTTCAGGGTCATAGGAAATAAATCACTGTTTAGGAAAGGCAACAAAAGAAAATAGAGCTTTTCTTTTTCTGGTGGGCAGTACTCTGCCTTCAGAGTCAATACTGAGTTCACAAGCATGGTGTTAATGGACGGCTTTGCTGGAGCTGTCAGCATTCAGTCAGATAAGATGTGACACTGGGATTTTGACCATTTGTGGTTATTAAAGTTCTTGTGTACTTATTATAGGATAGTGGAAATTAGCCCTGGTGTCCTGGTCTAATTCCAGCTCATGCATCTCCTGCAGTTTGACTTGGATTGGTTCCTTTTTCACCCTTCAGTGTGAGCTGCTAGTTAATGACTGCGGTTTACTTAGGAACAGCACTGTAAAGACTCCATGTGGTAAAAAGTTCAACGCAGATTATTTCATGTCTAACACAGCAAATACAGTAAACTGTGCAACAGTTCTTGAACATAATAGGAATACAAAGTATATATGAATAGTTGCATATTTTGTAAGACACTGGTCATAATTTGCACTGAAGAAGAGTCAGCGTTATCTCAGTGAATTTTGATGAAGCCAGCAGAGCTGCATGCATGTACATCTGTGGAGAATCT